>NW_026682320.1:0-25404 GCF_028640845.1 Ahaetulla prasina | reverse complement strand
TTGCAAGGTTAACTCTTAAGAGTTATGCAGAGGCTTATCTGTAGCCTCAGAATCACCCGAATCAGAATCAGACTGTAAACAGGTGTGGAGAACAGTGGTTCTCTCTGTCCAGGACTCCTTTGAAGTGTGTATGGAGATTAGTCATCCAGGTCATGGTTGTCCCAAAGGTGCTTTTCAAAAGCAACTGGACTTTCTTGTTTTGGACAGAGACCACCACTGGTTTGAAAGAGGTCACCATTTTAAGATTGAACAGCCATCCTTCAATGGAGGGAAAGGGATATAACATCACCTATCTCCTGTTTAAAGACGCAGCATGGCTTTCTCCAATTCAAAGAGACATTTGTTTGGCAGGCTGAGGCAAAGAGGCAGTCCTGGAACCAGAGAAATCTGGAGGCTGGGCAGGGGACAAGAATGTATCTGCCCTCAGTGTGGAAGGGATTGTCACTCTCGAATTGGCCTTATTAGTCACACTAGATGCTGTTTTAGGATCTCTTTCCAGAGCATGATACCATAGTCTTTTGAGAATGGAGGATGCCAATGAGAATGACTCATTTAGTGATTCAGATGACTCTGAGGATACAGATAAGCACTCATTGTCTTCAATCACTCTCAGAGAGTTAACAACTGATCTTCAGAGTACTAACAACCAGATGACTACAAAGAACAACATCCTTCCATTCCTCACTCTTAAGTTAGAACTGAAAAAGCTTCATGGAAGAGAAACAAAATTGTTTTTCAAAGGAAAAACCCTATGATTTATATTGATATATTGATCATCAATTGTGTTGTAAATGTTGTACCTTGATGAACGATCTTTTCTTTTATGTACACTGAGAGCATATGCACCAAGACAAATTCCTTGTGTGTCCAATCACACTTGGCCAATAAAATTCTATTCTATTCTATTCTGCAGCAGCCATCAAAAGTCTGCTATTTCTCCTGGTCCCTCTCTTCACTAGACTAGCCATGCCCAGTTCCTGTAACTGTTCTTCATGTTTTCAGTCTCCAGTCCTAATCATCCTGTTTGCTCTTTTCTGAACCTTAGAGTCTCAATGTCTTGCTTTATAGAGTGGTATGAGTATTTTACTTGATCTTGACTGTAGTTGTTCAAGTAGTTAGGACTAGGTTTGTTTAGAATGAATTACTGCTTTTTAAAGAAGTTTGATCTCTTTATCTTTTCTTTCTTTTCCTTGGATTCAGCCAGATATCCCTTCCTTGTTCCATTTAATAATCTAAGAACTGCCAGGACAGAAGGGGTCAACCAGATTTGATCAAACATATTATTTAATCCTTAAGATTCCAGTAACTGAAGTTCACACCCAATACCAAAATTGCTCTAGATGGTGTTTTGGCTAAGAAAACTCAAGATGGGGATCATCTACTCTTCAAGGCTGTTGTCAAAGATGTACATTGTGCAGTTAAGGGTCTACTTTTATACTGAAATAGATTTCAGAAGTCCTTTCACCATCCACAAATGTTCTGCTGGTCCATGCATGATGCTCAGAAGGTATGGAACGCTGTTTCATTGTCTCCTTCACCATCACTGCAAAACACTTAAAATCTAAAGTTTGATTGGACTTCTATGGAAATTTTCTTCCTGGGCATGTGTTCACTTCAGTGCAAGAAGCTACTTAGAAGCTCAAATGTCAACAGTCCACACTGTGATTCTTCTTCAGAGGTGGACAAGCAATTAACAGAATAACAGAGCTGGAAGGGACCTTGGAGGTCTTCTCGTCCATCCACCCCCCCTCCATTCAAGCAGGAAACCTTATACCATTTCACATAAAAGATAGTTCCATCTCTGCTTAAAAATTCTAGTGTTAGGAGCATCCACAACTTCTGGAGGCAAGTTGCTCCACTGATTAATTGTTCTAACTGTCAGGAAATTTCTCCTTAGTTCTAGATTGCTTCTCTCCTTGATGAGTTTCCATTCATTGCTTCTTGTCCTGTCTTGATGTGCTTTGGAGAAAAGGTTGACCCCTTCATTGTGGCAACCCCTTAGATATTGGAACACTGCTATTATGTCACCCCCCTTAGTCCTTCTAAAACTAGAGATACCCAATTCCAGCAACCATTTTTTGTATATTTTAGTCTCTGGTCCTCTAATCATCTTTGTTGCTCTTCTCTGCGCTCTTTCTAGAGTCTCAACATCTTTTTTATATAGGGGCAACCAAAATTAGATGCAATATTCCAAGTGTGATTTTATCAAGGCATTATAAAGTGGTATTATTATTATTAAGCATGATCTTGATTCTATCCTTCTGTTAATGCAGCCTAGGACTGCGTTGGCTTTTTTGGCAATTCAGTGGGAATTCTCAAAATGCCAACATCCATTTCCTTGTTGGCAGGAAAATGTTTACGCCCAGCCCTTCTTCCAGAAGTAAAAGTCATTAAGTTCTAACCCGAAGGATTCAGCTGTACTAATGAAACAGAAACCAATAGAAGTCTGATAATAATTGATCTTCGGAGGAGTTTGAGAAAATCCATCTTGAATGTATCCTGATTTATGCGTCAGAGTAATGATAAGTTGAAATAGCAACAAAACAGAGACATTTTCAATGGGCAGCAAAGCATGCTTGAAACATATAAACATTTCTGCCCAAAATATACAGTCTGTCAAGGATTATTTCTAAGTCTTGTGTTAACAAATAAACATAAAACTAGAAGCAGACAGCAAAATCCATATCAATATGATGACCAACTATTCCTGGCAGGATACACCAGAATGAACTGTAGTTTGAGCTATGGTTTAGAGTAAGAAGACAAGCTCAGAAATGAAGTAAAAAGCACAGAGGAAAAGACAAAAACCCCAAACACCCTGAAATCTTGATGTCATAATCTTGAAGGGCGGCCCCTGAGAATTTAAATAAAGCACCAGAAATGAGGGAATCGACCCTGTGAATTAAATACAGTTTTGACTTAATGATGGCAATGGAGCCCAAAATTTCTGCTGCTACACGACTGTTGCTAAGTGAGTTTCCATTTTGCAACCTTTCTCACAGTTGTTAAGTGAATCAGTTAAATTAGTAATCACGGATGCTGAAAGATTAGTGTGAAAACATAAGTCACTTTTTTTTCAGTGCCATTAGCTAAGTCACTAAACGAATGGTTGTAAGTCAAGGACCACCTGCAATTAAACAAAGGAAGATCATTGAAAGGCCAGAAGTTTGAAAACAGTAAATTATTTCCTAGGAGGAGATATTTATTTATTTATTATATTTATATGCTATCCATCCACTGAATGACTCTGGGCAGAACAAATCAGAAAAGCAAGTACAAAGGTTAAACTACCAATTATTGAAACAGAGTTTAAATGTTGAAGACTAAAAGAAATATTTCATTTTCTTTTGTCAAGAAAACTGCAGGATGATAACTTTTAGAAGTTTGTCTTAAGATCCTGCCTTGATCTTTTTTTTTTTTTAAAAATATTGATCCCACTATTACTTTTTCAAGAGGCACATTTAATGAATAGGATGAAGTCCCAGGATTACCCTGTAAACAAGAAGGATAAAATTAAACCTTAGACTCAGCCAAAGGAAGTCTTTTAAATAGTATGATCTAATAGAAACATGAGCATCCTTGGAAGACAGTGGAACTTAAAGCACTGAATTTTGTTTAAAAACCACTTAGGATGATCGTCAAATTTTGAGGCATGTCAGCAACTTCAAAGGAAAGATGGTTGCAATATTATAATATCTTGGGTCCATTAATGGAATCACGCTTCTTTCATTTTTGTCCAAGAAGTTGACAGAATAATATATCAATCTTCTAAGCATCTTTCCTATGTCTCATATAACTTTAAGACTTGGATTTTCAATAGAGTTAGCTAGCAAAGCTTGTCCAAAAGTCTTAAAGTTGAAATTGACCCTGTCCTAATATATTGAGGCTGAGAACTATCAGACCAGATGGGCCAATTTTAGCAATTCTGCCTGGTTCAGGGTGTCACCAAGGGTCTGAGTTGTCCTCCACCATGGTAATATTTTGTCTGGCTCTGGAAGTTTTTTCTGAAGGACACTGGCTATAGCCTTTGCAATTCAAGGTTTTGTTAACATCTTTAAGTCCATGGCTTAGGAATACCTTAGACCGCCTCTGCCACTATTGTCTAGCGATAGACAGAGTGGGCCTCTATGCCGAAAACAATGTAGGAGACCCCAGGAGGGTCTGTCACCAGCCCTGTAACAGCTTTAAGAAATATTCAGACCTTCAGACGTGAACTGAAGACTTTATTATTTCAGAGGACTAGCCTAAGAATAAAATGTCAACTAAATTTTAAGGGTTTTTAATGGGTTTTATGCTTTAGTGATTTCCATGATAATATTTAGTTTTAATTGTTTTTAATGCTTATTTATTATATTGTTTTTAATATGCCTGTGAATGAGTCCATAGATAGTGCAGTATAAAAGTATGATTAATAAATAAATAAATAACAATAAATGTTAGGCTAGGCCTTCTATTAAATGGGTAATCTAGTTGTATTCCTCAAGCCTTCACATGGTGCATTACCTGCATAAACAGGCTGTTATTGAAGACCTGGCAGCCAGGAGTGGGATTTTTATCAACTGCATAGAATCTTATTAAAGGTTCTAAATTTATTAAATTCAGATTTTTGAATTATTGTCTGTCTGAGGTGATCAGTCACTTCTGAATATTTTCTAGAACTGAGGAGAAACCTCTTTTCAAAGTTGAACCAATTTTTGGATCAGCAGGACATAAAAACATTGATTCAATTTTTTTCCACAGGAGGAAAAACCTGTGGAGGTGTCTCAAAGTCATTCTGCTTAGAAGACAAAAAGTCAAAATGTAGGAGCAAAGCATTATTCCTTCCTCTTTCTTATTTTAACAGCAATAACTTCCCTGAGGTGAGTTTGGCTGAAAGAATAACTGAAAGTCACCAGTTGGTTTCATGCAGTGTGACTAGAACTCACAATTCTATCCCAAAAGTGCTTTTCAAGAGGCAGCTGACTTTATTTTTTGAAGAGTTCTCATCCAAGAAGCTTCTTCAGCTCTGACAGGATTTATTATTTATTTATTTATTTATTTATTTAGTTTTATGCCTAAGGAAAAAAAAGATAAAAACAGCAAGTATACAAATTAAAATATCAATTTAAAATACCTATTCAATAGTGGCAATTACTCAGATTGATAATAAAATACCCCATATAAAATTACAGGTTAAAAATTTAAATTTTAAAATTTTAAAATCAGTCAGTCCCTTGAATAAATAAGTGAGTTTTAATGAAAGGTCATGATATTTGAAAGTTAAGTTCGGGAAGTAACGAGGCTGGAGACCAGGGTAGTGACAACAGCTCTTTAATATAGGGTGAACCCAGCAACAGGCTGGGGGAAACCTCCTTTTATACAGTTCTGTTGAGGTTTCCAATCAGCAACGTGCTGATTTCCGCTCAAATATTTAAAGGCACAACTGTTAATACATAACACCTCCCTCCCAGAAAACACTTGGTCTTATTTACATATTTATTTACATGTTATTTTTCGACGTAGTCACGCAAATAACCTGGGCTCCTAGTTCTTTCTGACCTGCGGTTCAGTTCTGGTGGTGTTTGAGCTGGTCGGAGGGGCTGTTTTCTCCTCCCAGCTCTTTCTCTGGGCCATCGGGCTCTGGATTATTGGCCGACTCTTTTCTTGGCCATCCGCCTTGGATTAATTGGAATTTTCCTGCTGTTTCCTCGGGACCTGATGGCGCCGCTGGAACTCTGGGACCTCAGCTAAGTCTTGCGCCTCCCGGTCATTGTCAGCTGTGGATTCAAAGTGGTATTGGTCATTACCTGTCTCTGTTGGTTCGGTTTGGTCAGTTATTCGCTTCCTTAACTGATCTATGGCGCCGCCACATTCGGTTGTCTGGTAGCTCTACCACATACGATTTTGGCCCTGTTTTGTTATTGTCCTGACCAACTAGGGCCGTCCCCATAGTTTCGGGCCCACACCCGTCGCCTATGCTCATTTCCCTTGTTTTTCTAGTCCCCTTGTAACCCTCGGGTGTGTAATGGGGTTCAAACGCCAGTGGGCACCGGAGTTTCCCCATTAGCAATTCGCTGGGCTTTTCCCGTGGCTGTGCTTGGGGTTCTGTGCTGGACGGCTAGGAAAAGTCTATTTTTGTTTGCCAGTCACCTGGCTTGAGCCTGGACAATCCTCCTTAGCGCCCGGACGGAACGCCTGCAAGGCCATTCGACGCAGGGTGGAAAGGCGCAGAGGGCATGTCGGATGCCTTCCTCTGCCAGGTACTCTTCAAACTGGGCTGCCGTGAATTGGGGCTCATTGTCGGACACCAGAGTGTCCGCAACCCGTGAGTTGCGAATAGGTGGCGAGGGTTGCGATTGTCGCTGTGGTGGACTTGAGTATGATCTCAACCATTTGGAAAATGCGTCCACCACCACTAGGAATGTTTGGCCGTGAAAGGGCCAGCAAAGTCAATGTGGATTCTTGACCAGGCCCTTGGGGCTTTTCCCATTCTCTGACTGGGGCTGTTGGGGGTAGCGGTCTGGACTCTGGCAAGCTTGGCATTTCCCTACCCTCTCAGCAATCTCTGCCCCATGAGTGGCCACCATACATAGCTTCTAGCTAACCCTTCATCCTTACGATGCCTGGGTGACCTCGTGGAGGAGGTCCAATACCTTGCCCCTTAACTTAACAGGAATTATTACACGATCACCCCATAACAGGCACCCCTTGAGCCGAGAGCTCATCACGCTTTTTAACAAATTCTTTGAACTGCTCACCGCGCAGGGGCACCCTCTGTACCCAACCGAGTACAGTCCTTAACACAATGTCCCGGTATGATGCCCGAGCCACTTCCTGATGTGACTGGGCCAGAGTCCAACGAGTCAATAAGGAGGATGGGTGTCCCGGAGTGGGGTCTTCGGTCGCCCTGGCAGTGGGCATCGGCTCAAAGCGCCTGCATGCCCCACTTCTTTCCTGGTCGATGCTGCAGCGAGTAAGCGGCTAAAATATAGTCCATCGAGTCAAACGTGGCGAAAGTGCCACAGGCGTTGGCGGTCGCCAGCCAGTATCCCTAACGGTCTGTGGTCAGTCACGATTTCAAAATTCCGCCCAAAGACATACTCATGGAATTTTTGACCCTGATACAATGGCTAATGCTTCTTTGTCTAATTGGCTGTAGTTCCTCTCTGGGGAGGACATCGTTCTAGAGTAACGCTATAGGGGCTTCTGTGCTTTGAAGTCTATGGCTGAGTACAGCCCCACCCCATAAGGGACGATCGCAAACCAGCACTAGGGGTAGTGAGTCGTGATATTGGATGAGCAGGCTATCACTTGAGAGCAGGTTCTTTACTGCTTCAAAAGCCCTATTTTCTGACTTTCCCCAAGACCAAACAGTATTTTTCCTAAGAGCCTATGCAGCGGTTCCAACGGTTGCTTTGTTCTTTAAAAAGACCGCGAAAATTAACCAATCCCAGGAATGCCTGCAGCTCTGCTTTGTTTTTGGGCGCTGGAGCCTTCCTAATTGCCTTAACCTTGCTCTCAGTAGGGTGAATTCCTTTCTTGTCTATCCGTAGCCCAAGAAATCGACCGATTCGACCCCTATCTGGCATTTATTTGTCTTGACTTTTAATCCGCTGTCCGGAAAATGCTCAAGACCTTTCTTAACCGCCTCCCCAATTCCTCCATGTTTTCCCTGAAATTAGGACATCATCAAGTAGGAACTACCCTGGGAGCCCTTGCAGTAGTCGTTCCATCAGGTTTTGAACAGCCCTGGTGCCACACTAACCCCAAATTGCAATCGGTGCACTTGAATGCCCCCTGTGCGCACAATCGCTTTGGGCTTCGCCAGCGGGCGTCTACTGGCAGTTGTTGGTAGGCTTGGGCCAAGTCTAACTTTGCAAAGACTTGCCCTTGCCCCAAAGAGTGCAATAAATGTTGCACCACGGAACCGGGTACGCTTTTCTGTAAGGCTTTGTTAAGCGCCTTGTAGTCAGCGCAAATTCTAATTGACCCGTCCGATTTGATGGGTGACGATTGGCGCCTCCCACTTTGCGTGATCGACTGGCACCAAAACCCCTGATTTATGAGCTTGTCCAGCTCCTTATCAATTTTGGTTTTAGGGCAAAGGGACTCTCCTTTAAGCCTAATGGGGCTACCTGGGGTCTAAGTTGAAGGAAATAGGGGTCCCTTGTACTTGCCCAGGCAGTCCTTGAAGACATCTTCGAACTCGTTAAAGAGAATGTCTTTCAAATTGCAGTCACTTCTGTAGATGCCAGTCACTCCCATGCCCAGGGCACGAAACCAGTCTAGTCCCAACAGACTGGGCAGAGTTCCTTCGACGATCGTGATGGGCAGGGTCTTTTGTGAGGGCCGTCGACTCGGACGGAGGTGGTCCTCGAACAGGGATGCGATTCCCTGGTAGTCGTGCACTCGAGCCGCTGTGCTTGCAAATGGCGCCGCGACGGACGGCAGTGACCGCCAGGGTGTCCCAGGACATGATGGTGATCGCTGATCCCGTGTCTACTTCAAGCCTGCACCGTACTCCCTCGATCTTGGGCTTTGTGAAAATCTTCTTTCCACTTTGGTTGAGGCGCGCCTATAATGACAGTCGTTTGGTTAGACTTCGCCTTTCTTGTTTGAACCAATCGCGGGCCGCCTTTCCGGTTCCGCTTTGATTGGCCGATTTGAATTTTCATGGAAGGTTGGGCCGCTCTGCAAACCTGAGCTAGTGTCCTTTCTTCCCACACCGCCCGGCATGTTGCGCCTTTAAACCTGCAGCGTTGGCGCTGGTGTTGCCCTCCGCAGCTTCCGCACTCGCACGGTCCTTTGTCGCGCTTCTCGGTCCGGCAGACCTCTTCCTCATCCTCGCCTCACCTTCGGATTCGGACTGAATCTCCTCCTGCGCCTTGGATTGAAGAGGCTTTTGCAGAGTCTCTGCTGCTTTAGTAGATTTCGTGTGCTCTGGCCTCGCCCAGAGCGGTGGCTAGTGTCAGGTTGCTCCTGGCTAGCAGTCGCCGCCGTAGGCGGATGTCCTTGACCCCTCGGATGAGTTGCTCGAGTAGCACTCGCCCAAGTCTCGGTATCCGCAGTCCTTGGACGCCTTCTCAGCGGCCATGTAGTCACCGATGGACTCGCCTCCATCTGTCTACGTTCTCCGAATTCAAACCGCTGCACGTATTTGGACGGCGTCGGTGCGAAATGGTTCTTCAGCAAAGTCTGCAGAGTCGGCCACGATACCGATTGTATCGGCGTTGGCTCTGCCAGGGCTTCCGCAATCTCGATTACCTCGGGCCGCAATGGCTTAAGAAGTAAGCCCGCTTGCGGTTATCAGGGATCCTGTAGTTCGTTGGCTTCTAGAAAGCTTTCAAACGGGTCATATATGTTCCCCATTTCTCCTTGCCGGGTTATGCGGTGCGGGTGGCGTGTTTGCCATTTCCGCTTTCTGCCCTGAGTTTGCTGGGTTGGAACTATGCTTCAGCTCGGTTCTGGTTCTCCTTAGCCTCGAGATCCCACCTTCGTCGCCAATGTTAAGTTCGGGAAGTAACGAGGCTGGAGACCAGGGTAGTGACAACAGCTCTTTAATATATGGTGAACCCAGCAACAGGCTGGGGGAAAAACCTCTCCTTTTATACAGTTCTGCTGGAGGCTTCGTCCAATCAGCAACGTGCTGATTTCCCGCTCAAATATTTAAAGGCACAACTGTTAATACATAACAGGGGGGAAGGTCGTTCCAGAGAGTAGGTGCTCCAACAGAGAAGGCCCTTCCCCTGGGGGCCGCCAGCCGGCATTGCTTGGGGGACGGCACCCTGAGGAGACCCTCTCTGTGAGAGCGTACGGGTCGATGGGAGGCATAAGGTAACAGCAGGCGGTCCCGTAAGTGGATAGCGGGGAATGGAAGGATTTATATTCCTTACAGATTTATATCCTTTCATTCCCCACTATCCTGTCAGAGCTGAAGAAGCTTCTTGGATGAGAAGCGAAAGGTCTTCCAAGAAAAACCAGAAAGTCCAGCTGCCTCTTGAAAAAGCACCTTTGGGACAACCATGACCTGGATAACTGAAAATCTCCATAGACATTCAGAATCTCCTAGTTTCTAGTCTGGTGCCTCAACCACTAAATGGTCTCCTTGCAACTTCATAATATTCTACCTGTAAGAATTTTATCAGATTTACTTTATTCCTTTCAAACTGGATCAGAAGAACTACTAGTAGGTATGGAGGGGGGGAAAGATAATTTCTCTGCCTGGTACTAGTTTTACCACAAAGTCCCCATTGAAATGAACATGGCAATAGCTGAATTGTGTCTTGTAATGAAATGCTCTGTGTCTTCTGCAGAAGTTAGACAGGAATATATTACCTGGCGGGCCCTGTTCACAGCAACCCAGAGAACGAATCTTTAAGCCTAGTAACCCATCATCTCCTGGATTTTTAACCATCATGTCTGATTAAGGCTTCTTAGAAACACAAAACCCTCTTGCATTCGATTTTGTAAGCCTTTAATTGGTTGAATAATGGCATTACCACAACATAAGATGTAAAAAGGTAGAACAGCTCCCATTATGAGATAGCCAGATGCATAGTCAAGATAGGACACAGCCTAGTTCTATTCTGCGTCCTTAGAAGAAAATACAGTAGTTTAATGGAACAGATTCTCAGATCCTTGTAACAAGAATTGTGATTTTAATCGTTCAGGATGGGAGGGGGAGGGAGAAGGATCATTTCCTTGCTTCTTTGTGGTGCCTGAGATTGCAGGGGGATTATATCTCTGACATGTCTAGTTTTCTGGTTTATACTCCAATTGTCACACCCTAGTGCCGTTAGTTAGACAATTACTTTAACAGTTCCTCGGCTCCAGCTGTCTGCCAAATGTTGAATTGCATTGCAAATTAACCTAGGTTTATCACTTGTCATTAACTCTTCAAAGGTAGTTGTGGACTAAGATTTCCAGAAGCATACCCCTTTGGGAAGCAGACTCTCGAAATACCACTTTGCCCCACAAACCCAAGAATTGTAGTCATTTCTGGAGACAGCCTGTTGAGGCCCACGGTTTTGTCTGGCTCCGTATTAACCATAGTCATTTTTCAATTGTATAATAAAGGGGAATGGCATTACAAAGCAGAGCAAATTATGATTATTTTTAATTTCAGAACTGCGGCAGCTTACACATGTCAGTCTGCAATACCCCAAAGCTTTCCGTGTTAAAAGAAAGGGCATCAAGAAAGAAGGCTAATGAATCTGAATTAAGTTAAATGCCGGCATCAGATAAAACGAGGAGGGGTTAAGTAATTCTGCCTGCCTTCTCAAGGATTTTTTCTTTTCTTTTCTTTTCTTCTAGAATTCTCAATTCTAGAATACAGCTCACCTGTTTGGAACCCTCACTGCATCTCTGACATCAATACAACTGAACGTGTCCAGAAATATTTTACAAGAAGAGTTCTTCATTCCTCTGTAAACAACAAAATACCTTATCCCACCAGACTTGAAATCCTAGGCTTAGAAAACTTGGAACTCTGTCGCCTTCGACAAGACCTAAGTTTAACTCATAGAATCATCTATTGTAATGTCCTTCCTGTTAAAGACTACTTCAGCTTTAATTGCAATAATACAAGAGCAACCAATAGATTTAAACTTAATGTCAACCGCTTTAATCTAGATTGCAGAAAATATGACTTTTGTAACAGAATCATCAGTGCTTGGAATATTTTACCTGACTCTGTGGTCTCTTCCCATAATCCTAAAAGCTTTAACCAAAAACTTTCTACTATTGACCTCACCCCATTCCTAAGAGGACCATAAGGGGCATGCATAAGTGCACAAATCTGCCTACCGTTCCTGTCCTATTGTTTTTTTCTTTTTTATTATTTGAATTTATATCCCGCCTTCTCCGAAGACTCAGGCGGCTTACATTGTGTAAGGCAATAGTCTCATCCATTTGTATATTATATACAAAGTCAACATATTGCCTCCCAACAATCTGGATCCTCGGTTGAGAAACTACCATATTAATGGGGAAAAAGCTCAAGATATTCCAGAAAGAGCAATAGGAGTTGATCAGAACTGTGAACATCTTTAAGGCATGAAAAGCCAGAAAGCCAGTTTAGTTTTGCGGTTAAGACTGTGAGTTCAAGTCCTGCCTCAGCCATGAAAGTCAGTTGGGTAACTCTGGGAACTGTGTTAATTGCAAATTTCTTTCTGGCTGAAGCCCAGCTTACTGGAAGAGAGATAAAGAAACTCTAATCTGAGAATTCTATTCTGGTATAGCAGGTCAATTATTTGCTAATAACCAAAACTGTTTTTCAAAAGGCACCTGGACTTTGTTTTCCTTGAAGCGTTGCTTCTCATCCAAGAAGCTTCTTCAGAACTGACAATTACAACTTCAGAACTGAAGAAGCTTCTGGATGAGAAGCGAAATGTCTCAAGAAAAAATAAAAATCCAGGTGCATTTGAAGCACTTTGGGACAACCGTGACCTGGATGACTGAGAATCTCCACAGATGTTGGGCTAGTAAAACTTTACACAAAGCTCCATTCCTGGCCATCAGGGCATCCACGGAAAGCCATCCATAAAATCAAGATGGTGGTTGCAACACTGCTATTAGATCTGGTTGTAAAGATCATGAGGTTCTGGTGGGTCTTTTTTAGCCCCTCCCAGTGTGTCCATCTCCCACCTACATGAAGAAAAGGGAAACTAAGAAACTTAATTCCCCCCACTCCCAAATATTGGTTGTCCTTCTGGCGCACATGATCTGTGGACTGGACCGTGCAACTAGATGCGAGCATGCCAACAGCTGCTGCAGCTGCTCTTTCAAAGTATTAGTTTTCTTTTGCCTTTTTTTTTTAATGACAGAAAAAGCTATTCTGTAGTTGCGGTTTCTAAAAAGTTATTTCAGCTAGTTTTAGTCTTCTTTGCTGAAACTTGTTTGGCTTTGTTGTTCTGCTCTAATGCATTTCTAATTATCTTAAAATTGTTCTTTTCATTGTTAATGTTTTAATCCACATGAGAGTGGTGGGTAATTTGGTTGAGGAATTGGACAGGCAACCTTTCCAGGCCACTCCTTATTTATTTATTATCTATCTATCTAGAATAGAATAGAATAGAATAGAATAGAATAGAATAGAATAGAATAGAATAGAATAGAATAGAATAGAATAGAATTTTTTATTGGCCAAGTGTGATTGGACACACAAGGAATTTGTCTTGGTGCTTATGCTCTCAGTGTGCATAAAAGAAAAGATACCTTCATCAAGGTACAACATTTACAACACAAATGATGGTCTGTCTATCTATCTATCTATCTATCTATCTATCTATCTATCTATCTATCTATCTATCTATCTATCTATCTATCTATCTATCTATCTATCTATCTTTATTGGATGCCCATTTTACCATAAGGTAACTCTGGATGACTATTATAAAAATATATATCGACATGAAAACATGAATTAAAACCAAAGATTAAAATTTAAGGACATGCAGGGAGGGTGGGGGAGGAATGGGGGGAGGTGGGATCTGCTGTTACTCCATCAGCCACCTCCACTGTCTTCTTCCCCCACTGGAAACAATGGGGCAACTGGCAAAACTAGGCCCTTATGAAAGGACAGGAGGGTTGGAGCCAACCTCACATTGGAAAGCAAGGTGTTCCGGGGGCAACAGCAGAGAAGCCCCTCTTCCTGGACCCTGCCAGTTGGAATAATCAGGCTGACGGGACCCCTAGCATGCCTCCTCTGCCGTCACAAGTTGGGACAGGGCAGTCCCAGTGGGGTGAGACAGTCCCTCAAGTAACCTGGACCTCATGCCACGAAGGGCTTTAGCAGATCACCAACACCGTAACACTATATTCGGTGTGTTGTCAGAACTCCAAAGACCATGTTCTGGACCAAATGGAGCATTAAGATCATTTTCCCTCTGAGTTCTAAGCATAAATCTGGGATAACTCAGAACTGAAGACGGGAAGACTGAATTGGACTGTTAAAGAATTTCTCAGGGAACTTCCTTGGAATTGGAGGTTGACATGGAATTGGAGATACCCCAATCTCAGAATGTTGAAGAAGTGATCTCCCACCCACCTTCTATTACCCATCTCATAACCTGTTGGCCACAAAGCTGAGGAAGAGCCACGTCTACATCTCAACACGGAACGGATGTGGCAAACTCAGAGGAGTTTTTCCAACAATGTCCTTCAAGCTCAGTTAGGATCCTGACAACTTCCTAAACACACTCATGGCATCCTCATCAACTAGAGATATACGTGGTTTCTTGTTGCGTCTTTCCTGGATGTTCTTTTGACTTCTCAGGCTGCTAAATAAGAGGAGGAAGGTGTGTGTTGGATATATTCACCGCCTTGAATTATTTCTAAAGCTAATAATATAAATAAATAACATAAAAATAAATGAAACACTGGGATTTCCTGATCACCTCCCAACCAAATTCTAAGCAGATGGGACCCTCTTTAGTCTTGCTGGGTGAAGGAAGCACTGGGCACACAGCTCCCTCTTCGGCTCTGGGTCTAAGGCAGTGCTTTTCAAACTTGGCAATTTTAGGATGGGTGGACTTCAACTCCCAGAGTTCCCAGTCAGAACCTGGCCCTTTAAGATGGGTGGACTTCAACTTCCAGAGTTCCCGCCAGAATCTGCAACTTTAAGGATACCATAGGTCAGTGATGGTGAACCTTTTCAGCACTGAATGCCCAAACCGAAACGCAGATGCATGCACACCAGCCAGCTAGTCTTCGGGTTTCTGGTGTTCTGGCATGCGTGAAGATCAGCTGGCTGGCGTGCATTCAAAGTCCACTGGCTGGCTTTGCGCACTGGAAAACAGAAGACCAGCTGGCGATGGCGCGCGTGCCCACAGAGAGGGTTCTGCCTGCCACCTCTGGCTCGCGTGCCATAGGTTTGCCATCACAGCCATAGGTGGACTTTAACTCCCAGAATTCCCCAGACAGAATGTGTCAACTTTTAAGATTCTCTTTAATTCTCAGCCAGCTTGAGAGAATTCTGGGAGTTGAAGTCCACCCATCTTAAAAGTTTTAAAACACACGTTGGGGGCCTCAGCAAAACTTGCAAGGATGTGAAGGACTATTCATTTCAAAGTGGATTGTGAAAGCATCTGCTGCAAGAGGTGGGGGGTGGAAATTGCTCCATTTCAGGGCAATTTATGCTGGGGGAAAATATGGGCAGGTTAACATAGTAGCCGGAACAAATTCACACAATCTTTCTATATTGCATGGTGATTTTTAGACCAGGGTCTCAAACGTTGGCAACTTTAAACTGTTCTAGACCAACTCTGTGTTCCAAGTGTTGTACCTTGATGAACGTATCTTTTCTTTTATGTACACTGAGAGCCTATGAACCAAGACAAAGATCACACTTGACCAATAAAAAATTCAATTCAGTTCAATTCTGTTCTATTCCATTTCATTCCATATTTTCTATTCTATTCTATTCTATTCTATTCTATTCTGTTTTGTTCTGTTCCATTCTATTCCATATTTTCTATTCTATTCTATTTTGTTCTGTTCCATTCTATTCCACATTTTCTATTCTATTCTATTCTATTCCATTCCATATTTTCTATTCTATTCTATTCTATTCTATTCTGTTCTGTTCTGTTCTGTTCTGTTCTAGTCAGCCTGTCAGGATGCGCCCCATGAATCTCAATGAGATCCTTCGGAAAGGCTTGGAAAAGCGATCTCCACCCCCACCCCATCCCGCTACCCAGCCCAGCAAAGCCCCAAACACACCAGGCGCAGAAACCCCCAGCAACTTGATCCGTTGCGGATTAGAGATTCGCGCAGGGATCCGAAGTTATCGCGCCTATACAATTTTAAAACCCGTGCCGTCATATTTGGATTCGCCTTTCAAGGTGCCGCAAGACCGGGTTGCCGGTTCGCCTCTGAAAATAAAAAGTTTCAGGAGGATTTTTTTTTCTTTCTTCCCTTTTCCGCACCAAGCAAGCGAACGAAAGCTAATTTTTTTTTTGAAACAAGCAAACAAACCAAGTAAATCAACTGGCGGTAAAAGAGAGGAGGGTGGGAAATCTTCCGCATTTATTAGCCTTATTCAAAGGTCACCAAGACTCTGCAAAACTTTTTCAGGTTTTTCCCATCCATCGCGACGCTCTTAGAAAAAGCGAAGAAAAGCAAAAGAGGATGGTTGGGGTGTGTGTGTGTGTGTCTAAAAACGACCCATCGACCCCCGTTCGGGGCGGGGGGGGAATTTCTGCTTTTAATACGCGACTCTTCGGAGTTTTGGGTTTGTTTTCCTCCTAGGGACTTTTCTTCCTTCAATCTTTCCGAGACCGACGGCTTTCCTCCTTCTCCTCCTCCTCCCCCTCTTTTGCCTTCTCAGGAATTGCAAGAAGGGGAGGGGAGGGGAGGGAAGAGGACGGGGGGGGGAAATAGCTTTCAGAAACTCGACGCCGTCTTCGCGCAAGACAGCCTCTTTTTTTTTTTTTTAATAAAAAAGCGACAGGGTGTCTAGACGCCCACGTGACCAGAGCGAAGAGGAGGGGGGAGGAGGAGGAGGAGGAGGAGGCGGGGCGCCTGAGCCGAGCAGAGCCGCTGCACAGTCTGGGAGCGAGCAAACGAGGCAGGCAGGGGAGGGGAAGAGAAGGGAAGGAGAGGGGGAGGCGAGGCCCGGAGGAAGAGAAGCCGAGGTTGGCTGGGGCCGTCCGGCCGTCCGGCTGGTGCGGAGCCCAGAAAGCAAAAGCGATCGGCCGCTCGCGCTGCACCCCGTTGCATTCTTTCCCCTTTGCCAGCCCCTCCTTGCTTCGCCCCTCTGCTTCTCCCCACCCACCCCCGAATGATTTTCTTCCTCCGGCCCCCTTGCAAGAAAGACTAGGGGCGGCTTCATCAAGCATCACCTGCTCAATTTAAAACCCCCAAAAGGGGTGGGGGGTGGAAGAAAAGGAGGCGGAGGGGTTGTGCAAAGCACCTTTTTTGGGGAGGTTAAAAGCAAGCAGGCAGGCAGGCGCGGGGAAAGGAAGGCAGGAGGAAAGGAGGCAGAAAGTGGGGAGTGGGAAGGGGCCGGAGGAGGAGGAGGAGAAAAAAGGGCCAGGCGAAAGGAGAGAGAGAGAGAGAAAAAAAAGAGAGAGAGAGAGAGAGGTGGATTCCTTCCCTCCCTCCCTCCCCCTTTCCCGACGCCCGCAAGCCTTCCTCTTCCATTCCGCCGGGCGGGTGCGCCCCTCCCTCCCTCTCCTCCTCCTCCGTCTGCACAAACTGGAAGGAGGCGGAGGCGGCGGCGAGCTAAGCTCAGCTAAGCCGAGAGCCGGCGGGTGGAGGTGGAGGAAGAAGAAGGAGCCGAGCCCGAGCACTGCAGCGCCGCTGCCCACAAAGGCTTGCCAAGGCGGACCCCGGTTGGGTTTGTTTGCCCGTCCCGGCCGGGTCCTCCTGACGCCGCTCCGCCTTCCTCCTTCTGCTTCTGGGGCTGCCCGCGAGAAGGCGCCGGCGGGAGACGCGCGGAGGGGCGGAGAGAGCTGCTGCAAGAGGAGGAGGAGGAGATCGCCGAGCTTCCAGCCTCTCTCTCGCCTCGCCTCTCTCTCTCTCTCTCTCTCCGTCTACACGGGCGAGGAAACCAAACAAACGCGGCTCCGTCGGTCCGGCCGAGCCGGCAGGAAGATCAAAGCGGCCGAGCGAAGGGCAGGCCGTCCCGAGGGAGCCGGCGACTCCTAGGGCCGAAGAAGAGGAGGAGGAGGAGGAAGAAGGGGCGGCCCGGCGGAGGAGGCACGCGCGCCCACCCGCCCTCCTCCTCGGAGGAGACCGACGGCGGAAAGCGGCGGGGCTCTGGCCGGAGAAGCTGCAGCCTCGGCTGTTGGATACCGCCCCCCGAAAGGGGCTGCTGCTTCTTCGCTCTCTTGCCTATTTGGGGTTTTTTTTTTGTTTGTGTGCGTGAAACAGGTAGATTTTTTTTTTTTGCCTCGATCCCCAAGATCTGATCCTGAATTGATCCCTCGGACTTCTTGTTTTGCTTGGGTTTTTTTTTTCTTTCTTTCTTTTCCCTCTCTGAGTATTTTTTTGGAGGGGTTCCTCGATCTCCTTGGATCGCCGCCGAGGATCTAACTAAAAGCCTCGCTTGGGGGGCAAAGAAGGAGGGACGGACGGGCGGGCTGGGGGGGGTGGTGGTGGTGGTGCCGGGAAGGGTTCGGAGGAGAACCTCGGCGGGCGCGATCTGACCCTCCGCTTCGGTTTTGGCATCTTCGACCCGACCCCCCCCCCCGCCACCTCCCGAGGAGTCCCCGGTTTGGCATGCCGGTTTTTCCCCGGGCGGGCGGATCCCAGCTTTCCCCGCCGCTGCGTTTCGGGGTCTGCTTCTCCCGGCGTCCCCTTTCCATCATCAAGTGAGAAGAAGGGGAAGGGGAGCCTTGGCGGGCGCCTTCCAGCCGAGAGACTCCGCTAAAAGACTGGCGCATGCTGCACTTCGCTTTGGGTCTCGCTCCAGCCGCCGCATCAGCAGCAGCGCCCCCTCCGCCGCCCCCCAGCTCCCTCTTCGTCCCGATCATTTCAGGCTCCTTCTACTGGCTGCCTGGACTCGGCTCCCGACTCCTTCATGAATTGCGGACGACATGCCCGTTTTTTAGCCGGGGAACCTTCTTCTCGTCCCGCATGTTCAGGACCAAACGATCGGTGCTCGTCCGAAGACTCTGGGGGAGGCGGGCGCCCGGCGGGAGGAAGGCGCCGGCGAGGCCGCGGAAGGCGCTGGGGACGGCCGGCCCCAGGGGGCCGGCGGAGGAGGAGGCGGGAGCCGGATTTGCTGCCTGGGCAAGCCGGGGAAAGCGGCCAAGGCGCACGGCGGATCGGAGGCTGAACTGAAAGCGCTGGCCCACTCGGTGCTGAAGCGGCTGAAGGAGAAGCACCTGGAGACCTTGCTCCAAGCCGTCGAATCCCGCGGAGGCACCAGGACCTCCTGCCTCCTGCTGCCCACCAAAGTGGACTCCAAACTGGGCCAGCATTGGTACTCCCTCCCGCTGCTCCTTTGCAAAATCTTCCGATGGCCCGATCTCCGGCCTGGCTCGGAAGTCAAGCGGCTTTGCGGTTGTGAATCTTACGGGAAAACTCACCTGGACTTAGCCTGCTGCAACCCCTATCACCTGAGCAGACTCTGCGAGTTAGGTACGTGCTGAGCCGAAAAATGGGGAAAGAAAAAAAAAAAAGCCGGCTTGCATCGGGCTCTTGCCAACGCTGACTCTCCCCCCTCCTCCCCCTTTCCTCCCCCCGCCCCTCTCCCCCCCCCCCCAAATGGCCGCCGGTTGCCAAAAAAAGCCTTCACCCTCTTTGAGACTTGAGATGTGGTGGTGGTGGGTCGCTGCCTTGATTGAAACTTCCTCTGGGATCCCCCTTGGTGAGGTGGGGATCTAACATTAGGGAATTCAGGTGAACCGACCTGAGATGCCAGGATCCTATCCTTAAATCTCCTGCACCTGCATCAGTTTAGGAGCGGGGAAAGGCGACTGGCTATAGGTTAGGAAGGTCCACTTTGGGATGTGAGTATTGTCCCAGCCAGGATTCTGTGTGTGTTTGTGTGTGTCCCACCAACCTCTCGAGGGGAAGGGAAATAAATGTAAACATAGACACCCCCCCCCCAAAAGAGGCTTTTAATTTCTTTCTTGATATTCCAAGTGGAATTTTGAAAAAGTGGAAGTGGGAAGCAGAATTGGACAGCCTTGATTTTAGGCCCCTTCTGAAAATCGGCTTGCATTTTGGATACTTTTGTGGGTGCATTAAAAAATTGGGGGAAAAAATGACCCAATTAAATTGCCTTTTGTAAAAGCACCTTTGGGACAACCCTGATCGGAATGATTGAGAGTCTCCTGTGTAAGATGTGTGCATTTGAAGTGCCTTCCATTTGAAGGAGGGGGAGGAATGGATGAAGATGGCAGCTTTATGTGTTAGGGTTCTTTTCAGCAAAGAAATGTTTCCGAATTTGAACAGTAAATTATTTTTAAAATGGTGATGCAACCAGGGGCAGGCAGGCAGTGTTGCAGTGTTTTGTAAAAAAAAAAAAAAAAGCCCAGGGTGTGTAATTAAATAAAAGAGATTTTCTAGTTTTAATACACAAATCTAGCCATTTTAGCCAAAAAAAAAAAGTGCCTTCCAACCTTGGCTGGCTCCATCATCTCCGTGCCCTCCCGCCTACCTTGGGCCTCTTTGCCCCAAAACTATAAAAGCCAACACATTATTTCCAGGCCTTCAATCTTGTTTGCTTTTCTCCTCTTGCCAAGTTGCCTTTAAGTTTCCACATTGGCTAAAAAAATAAATAAAATAAAAAGTGGGGGTGGGTGGGATAGAGAAGAGAAAGAGAATCTTCCCCGCAGCATGGTTGAAATTGCAAAGGGTCTTTCTCCCCCCCCCTTTTTTTTTTAAAAGGGGGGGGATTAAGTTCATGATCTGGAAGGGGGAGGCTTGCTTTGGTAGATTTAAACCCCATTAGTGGGCAGCCTTGCCTTCCCCCCCCCTTCCAATATATATATATATATGTATATATTAAAGCCGTTAGCCCACCTCTTCTTCCCTCCCCCCGTCGCCCCCCCCCCCACTTTGCAGACGTTTTTAGGCGCTGTGTTATGTCCAAGTGCAGGCGGATTTTTCAATTGGAGTGGGGGGTGCCAGGCAGGGAGAACAATGCATCTGTATTGGGTGCCTCCCAGCTATTTTTCCCTCCTGTCTTCCCCACCCACCCATGTTTTTTTGTTAAATTGCATTTGCCAAGTAAGTGGAGTTGGGATTATCGGGAGCACTGGATCAATTGGCGATTTCCAGGACTGGAGCGCTGGGTGCAGCCAGAAAGCCCCTGCCGAGACAGCTACAGGAGCACAGATAGCGCAAGAGGCTGGCGCCAGTGAGGCCCCCTTTGTTTATCTGGCAGTTAAATATCAAGGCAGTTACCGCCAAGTTGCCCTGCCTCCAAGCGCCAGGCTAAGACAAACAGTTTTGTTACAAGAATGCCTCTCTTATCATAAGTTCCTATCTCTGCCCCCCCTCTTCCCATGGCTCTGATTTTATTTTCTCTGTACTTTTCTAATTCCAGAGTCTCCCCCGCCTCCTTACTCCAGATACCCAATGGATTTTCTCAAACCAACGGGTAAGTAGACCTCATTTTTAAACTAAGTAAAACTAGCGTTGGGTGGCAAACTTTCTTTCTTTCTTTCTTTCTTTTTCTTTCTTTCTTTCTTTCTTTCTCTCTCTCTCTCTTTTCTTTTTTCTTTTCTTTCTTTTTCTCTCTTTCTCTCTTTTTCATTCTTCTCTCCCTCTCCTGTCATTGTCCTCCCTTATTCCAAACTCTTGAATTTTTTTTATGACTGTATTGCTGCTATTATTTTGCTCTTTTTAGCTCTTAATTTGCCCGTGGGTTTGCCAACTTAATCGGAAGGATTTCCCATTATGATAAGTGAGCTTGACTCCTGAATAAAAAGGGCTGTCTAAGATCTTTTTACAAGGGCTGTTCTTGTAGATACCTGCAACAAATCCATGTTCTAAAGGGCTCATGCCTGGGTCTATAGATATAGGATTGCAGTCAAAGTCAGTCTATATACATTCTAGGAGAGGGTGTTAAATTGGATTTTCTAGTTGTGTCTTTGGTGCTATTCCATTTTTTTTTTTAGTTAATCAGGTCCTCTTGCAATAGGGCATCTGCACTTTTATATATGGCGTTTTACAGTTGGAAGGGACCGCTAAAGATCCTCTAGTTCAGCCTTCTGCACTATTGCAGGGGAATTATTTAAATCATCTCTGAGAAGATTTCTGGCTGTTTACTTGGAAGTAAGTTCACATGGTTCCTCTGCCAAGTTTTAAGTGACTGTAGGATTGTAGCTGGGATCTCCAGACTCTTCCTTTGGAAAATGAAAAGAAAATTCATATTTCATAAAGATGAAATAAATCTTTCATTTTAAGATGCAAAATGAAAGTTCATAGCTTCCTGTCAACTTTATTTTTTATAATATCTGGAACATTTGGAACATTTTAATTTATTTTTTTTAAATGACTAATCCTAGAAGAAGTGCACTTTCAGGTAAGCAGCATTTCCTGAAACCTTCTGTTTTGCATTTTATTGGGCCCAAATAAAGTATTTTTTAAAAAAAATGCAAAGAGGCACACGGATGTTTTTAGCACAGTTTGCTCGGCATGCTTGTTGCTTGTAATTGAGTGGCAAGCTGCCAAGGAAGAAGCCCGTTTGAGGCTGGCACCAAGCGCTCTTGCGGTTGTCTGCATAAACTTTTGGCTGGCAGCGGGCTCACCCTCTGCTAGATAAATAGGCTGGCATTGTGGAAAAGAGGGAGAGAGAGTGGGGGGGGAGGGGGGAAGCCCCAGAAATGTGGAGGAGAAATAAAATTCCACAAAACCACTTCATATCTCTTCTGACAATTAATGGAGCAAAAATAGAGATTACAGAGAGGTTGTCCACACAGATTACCTCTTAATGATAGGGAAGGATATAATTTGGGCATGGCTTCGAAAGATCCTCTTACAAACTCATGCTTGTCACCTACCTTTCTCATCCTTACTCATCCAAAAAAAAAAAAGGACAATAGTTGCTTTGTTCTCTGGATCTGATTAAGCTTGCCCAATTTAAACGGTGGTCCTTGAAAAACATTGGGTGCTCTTGACAAAGTGGTCCATCTTTGATACTATGGTACATTGTGAGTTCTTTGGCATAAGGGACCATGCTAAGGAAGGATATGAGAACTGGGGCTGCCTCTGCCAAGTTTATCCAGTAGGAAGGTTGGAAAATTACAGTTAGATGAAACAGCTTGAGAAGGAAGTGCTGATCTGTCCTTCTAAGAAACAAGTTAGGGGTTATCAAGTTCCCAAGGATTGGTCACATTGTTGTATGACCAGGAAAGGGATCCAGGAATGAGATAATGCGCTTCAGGAATGAGCTAATTTTCTTGACCGTTGGGATTAGGAAAAAGGCTGTGTTTATTGAATACAGATAGTCCTCGGGTTTTGACCGTAACTGCTAAGTGAGAAATTTCTTAAAGTGAGTTTTGCCCTATTTTTATTTGCCACTTACTTTGTTAAGTGAATCACTGCAGTTGTTAAGTGAATCTGGCTCCCCCATTGACTTTGCTTGTCAGATGGTCGCAAAAGGGGATCGATCATGTGACCCCTGGACGCTGCAACTGTCATAAATATGAGTCAGCTGGCAAGCCTCTGAATTTTGATCACATGATTATGGGGATGTTGCAGAGGTCGTAACTGTGAAAAATGGTCATAAGTCACATTTTTCAGTGTTGTTGCAACTTTGAACTGTTACTAAGTGAGTTGTTGTAAGTCAAAGACTACCTGTATTGGATGATAATTTTGATAGCTGTAGGAGCCATCTTGAATGCATCAATTTGGGGAACAAGTTTATTTCCATCCCTTTATTTTTTTAGGTGAGCCGGTAGCATTTATTCTGTTGATCAGTTGCAGAAAATCTGTTTCTGCAAGGTGTCAACTCAGTTTTTGTAGAATGGAGTTTCACAAACTCTTGTATACAACCTCACTGGGACTTCTTCATGACCTTGATCTCATGGCCTATTGTGACATTTCCGTGTTTCAGATGAGCCCTCAAATTTTAAGAGATCTGTCTTAGATACATTTATCCGTGGTTTCCTCACCCCCTTTGTGAAAGGAGAATGCTTGCAAGTAATTACAGTTTTTGGTCTTCTCTTAAAGGTGGGTTAGCATTTGCCTACACAGGATTATGGAGATAGGTGAAAAGGTGACCGAAGGTAGAAGATTATAAAGCTAGGCAGGCCTAAATATAGCAAAGGCGGTTGCTTCTAGACTACAGTTCCCAGCACCCTTGCCATTGGCAGTGTTTACTGTGGATAAAAAGAGTTGTAGTTCATTAAGGTTGCTGATCTTGAAACAAGTTTGTGATGTATGTCTGCTGTACACTGTTGTGGCCTTCTGAACTTTCTGTTGTGACTTGGGCAGGAGAAGCTGTTGCAGTTGAACAAGCAACTCTGCCTCAGGGATTGGAAGATCTGGATCTTCTGGTAGTTCCTTGTGTGATTTATAGCATATCACAAAGAATTTCTGGCTTGCTATAGCAACAAAGCTGCTATGATGAAGAGAATTTGGGGAGGAGATTTCTCTGTGTGTGTGTGTGTGTATATGAGAGAGAGAGAGGCAAAAGATACTAATTTTAATTTTGATGCACTCAGAAGGGGTATCTTGTCCTGATTGGATTCACATGGTCATGGTTTGCCAAAAGTAGGATTTTATTGCATTTATCACAGTTGACTGAGATTCACCCCACAGCTGAAACCAAATGAATGCAAAGCAGGAGAGAGGTCAAGTTTTCCTTTTTGTTGAGCTATTATTGGTATAGATAGTCTCCCATCTGGGTAAAAATCTGAGGTTCCTTAAGATTCCACCTAAATTGAGCTGGTGGCCATCTAAGATCAGATGGTACTTCCTGCAGCTAACTTATTTGGTAATGGATAATCCAAGCTTTACTTTGATGAGCTTTGTAGGAGAAGGAGAATTAATTATCTGGAACTCCAAGAGATCTTCATCTCATTCTGTGCTTATTTCCTTTCAATCCAGTTCTGCTATGGTGATTTCCGTTGAATGCTAAGGAACTTTCCAATCCCAAACATATTTGCTTGGAATATGAAATTAGGAATGTGTGAAAATTTCCCAAAAAAAAAAAAAAGAAAGGCATACCTTTCTCACATCTTGGATAGCTTTATCATTCTTGCTCCCTCACACCCTCAACATAGAGAGACAGGGATGGCCTGACAGAGAATGGGCTGGCTCGGGGTGGATTTGAACCTGCTTTCCTAGACCTACATTTTAGTTGTTATATTTGGTTTACAGATGATGAGAAAAAGGATGTTATCCATTTAGTTGTGTCTGATGACTCTTGATGACAACTGTGGGCCAGGTCTCTCCGCATCTTCTGATCTTGCACTACTTTCTTTGAGTTCAGCTCTGAGTTCAGTTCAACACTTGATAAGTGTCCACCCACTGTGTTCTTTGGCATACTAACTCTTCCAAACATCCTTCCTTTCTCCAGTCAATTCCCTCCCACGATATGGCCAGCATAAGTGAGATGCCTAGTTTCATGATTTTGCCTTCTAGTGACCTCTATCTGGTGTTCTATGCTCTCCGATACTTATTTGTTTGTCACCTTTGCTGTCCAAGGCTTACGTGTAAAAAGTTGGTTAAACTTTGTGGAGGTTTTAAGGAAAGCCTTTCCTTTTTTTAATTTTCCTTTTTACCAACAGCTGTCCCTGTACGGACATTCAAAAAAAGTATGGCCTGTAGCCAGCCACAATGGGGAGGCAGGGGAGAGAAGTAATGGCAGAAGGGGCTATCGGTTTTTGTTTTTTGGTAAAGATGCTAGGAATAAAACCTACGGGCAGGTGTTTACAAACCTCCCTCCTGCTGTACAAGCAGGCCCTGCTTCTCAGCTCAAAGGAGAGCAATATTTATTCAGTAGTGATGATGTAAACAGTC
>NW_026682319.1:0-7089 GCF_028640845.1 Ahaetulla prasina | reverse complement strand
CCGTGGTTTCTATCCTGGTAACCTCTGTTCAGGAAGCGCTCTTTGATATATTTATGTCTTTTGGAGAAAGGGAAGTTTGCTGGTGTGCCAGAAACCAGCTTTCTGGCTTGGCCTTTGACTAGTTACGGACCAATATCCTTGCTCTGCAGGAAAGAGTTGTATGGGCTCAGAAGACCCTGGTGATGAGGGTCTCCGTATATAAGGTCCGCGGCTTCCCCCTGAATAAGATCGCAGATCAGGGGGGCCTTATTGACCACGGACCGAGCATTACATAACATCAACCGGAGACCCAGGCTCCCTTTGCGGAGAGAGGGAACCGGCAGGGGATCCCACTGCCTGAGCCAAAGTGATCCACGGGATCTGGAGACAGGTCATTTTCTGGGGAGGGGAGACCCTCAGGAGGGGAGGGGCGAGGGGGGCCAGGCAAGGGGGGGCCAGGCCGAAGCAATGCAGCCTGTTAGCCGAATTGCGCATAAAATTAACCACCGGTTCTAGCGAATTGGGGAGAACCGCCTGAATCCCACCAAATTCCCAGGACTGAGAAGATGGAACCTGGGGGGGGATTTTGCAGCTCTGCTTCCCTTCCCCACCACGAGGCTCCCCGGCTTCCTCCTCCCAAGAGGGGCTCCCCACTCAGCCTGGCCTCCCTGCAAGAGCCCCCTTGCCTGGCTCTGCATGGGAAAGGCTGGCAGGGGAACATGGGACATGGGCTTCCGCCTTCCCAGGTCTCTGGGAATGAAGTTGAGAATGAAAAGTCCGCTGAATTTTAAGCAGCAGGATGGAAAACAACCACAGAGCTTTTACAGCCCAGGAGACCTTCTCATTGCTATAGTCCTCACTGGAAATGAAATATCACATGTAAAGTTGCTTTTTAACGTGGCTCCTTCTCTTCAGTTTGTTTTCCATGAACTGTAAATCATTCGGGGTGATGGAGTTGCACTCCCTCCCTTCTAACATTCTCCTTCTTTTCTGTTTGTTTATTTTTCATTTATTCCTATATTGGGGAATATCTCTAATTTCCTGAATGATTTTGATTTCCATGGCTTCTCTCTTTTTTCCGATTTTGTGAAAGAGATTCAAAAAGGGGTCTGAAAAAAAGGTGAAAGGACTCTAGATTATTTTCCTCTCTTAGTTCAATCCAATTCAATTGTATGCCCTGTGAAGAAGACTTGGATTCTTTTGTCATAATAATTCTTTGATAATTAATAAATCAAGTTCAAAAGTTATGGTCTTTGGAAAACAACATCATAGCTGTAGATGCCTATTTGATGGTAATCCAGTAGAGCAAGTAACACCTTTCCTTACCTGGGTTAGTTTTCTCCGAGACTGAATCTTGGCTCCCTCATCATCAAAGGAGCTCAGTTAGAGAAAGGGCAGGAGTGAAAGTGGGGCTTAAATGAAAACCTCATAGCTCTCCAGCTCCCCCAATCATTAAAGTATCTGAGGCCCAGTTTTCCCCCCCTGTTCTTAGATCAATCTGATGTTTGGGGCTTCAGAGAGAAACCACCAGCAGAACCAACCCCATCACAGCCTCTGAGGAGGATCTTGGGGTGGGTAAAAGGACTCCAGTTGCTGCCCTCAGAGCTGATTTGGGAATTTACACAATTACTGTGTTGTCTAAAATCAGAAAACATGGGTATTATTGGCATAATATTTAAAGCTAAAAAGAATCCTTCACAAGGAATCTGGGATATAGTAGCAAAAAGAGATGCAGCAATCCTCAAATATTATAATAGGCCTTTGTTGGAATAGAATACTTTTGTCGGCATTTCCACATGTTAATCTAATTGGGGTAAATTGTAGGGTGATACAGTAATATGATTTACATTTTTAATACTTTTTTAATTTGTTTGCTATTTTCCATTATTATGATACAATCTTGCTAATAATCTGTCTTTAATATTTGAAACTATGTCTAATTAGCAAACTATTCAAATACATTCATGAGAACCAGATTGGATTTATTAAAAGCTAATATTTTGCACTTGATCTGACCTCAGATATAAAAACTATGTTCAGATTTATAAACTTCTTCAAAGCTAAATTTTTATGAAACATTCCAGACATGATATTACAGAAGCATATTATTCTGATTAGACTAAAATCTTTCAGATTGCTTGTAATCAGAAAAACTACTGATATCAAACCCATTAAATGAATTACAGATATACCTTATAAGCGATAAAAGAAATCTTTTAGGATGCTCCAAACAAGGGCTCAGGGTCTCCTGAGATGGGTTAGGTTACTAAAGGCCATCCCTTAATGTGAAAAAAAAGACTCATAAGATTCTTTGTAGATCTTTTCACACAAAAATATCAAAACCCTTAAATAATTACATGAAATTACATTCCTGAATAAAAATCCAGAGGCTTTAGATTTTCTATTTCACTTTGATTGTTAGATTCTCCATTGTGTTGAGGTCCAGTCTTAGTAAAATCCTGCAACATTTGGGGAGGAAGATGCAGCCCTGGAGGCCCAGATGGAGAAGACCTTCCCCAGATGACCTGCATTGGGCAACCAAAGGGCCCAAAAGCCCCTGGCACCCTTATTGCCTGGTTCAAAATTCAGGCCAATCGGGGGGGATTCCATTCACAGGCAGTCCTTGACTTACGACCACAGAGGGGCCTGGAATTTCTGCCCTCAGTCGTTGCAGTCATGAAGTCGAAGCAGAGCCAATTTCTGAGAGTTTTTATGATATAATGGGCTTCAGTAGGCAAGAAACAGAGCAGCATAGATACAACAGCATTGATTGGCTTAAAACTGGAACTGAGGAACTGCAGGCAAATCCCTGTAATTGATACTCTGGGCCCACAGGGCCTCCACCAATCACAAGCCTTGAAAAAGCTCCCCCCCAATACGAATGTTCAAAGTTCCCCCCCAAAAGAGTTGGAGTTAAGAGTGAGGCTCATCTAAAGGTTCGATTCCCTTTAGCCGCCCTTAACACAACTCTATGGACCATCCATCACAGAGAATCTACCTGGGAAGATCTTGGCCTCTTGGGCAAAAAGCAAATGGGATCTTTTGGCTCTCTGATACACCTGGATCCCTCCCCTCCCCCACTGGATCCTGTCTCAAAGAGGGTCCTGGGATTTGGGGCTCAGCTTAGGCTATTAAAAATGAGGTCTGCATTTAAAACCCAGGCAGAGAATTTCCCTTTCTGCCCTTAAAACCATCAAACGAGACTTTGGCACCCAGAAAAGAGGTCTGAACCTGAGCAGCAAAAACACAGGAGCTGACAGAGGATGTTGCCACAACAGCATAACAGCAACACACAAAAAAAACAATATCTCAACACAAAGGAATCGAACTGGGAGCTGACCAAGAGCTGCATCAGGCGCCTTGCTCAGTCCTCTAGCTGAGCTTCCTAGGAAGAGGCAGTCTACCCCAAAAGAGCCTGGGGAGAAATAGGCAGCTTTGGGGCTTTGTCCGAGTGTCCCAGATGCATTGGGGTGGGCAGAAAAGGTGGAGAAAAGATTCTCCATCCTTGGAATCTCCTTGATTCTACTGGCTGGATGATGTCATCAGCTCAACTGAGTTAACCAATCATCCGAGAGAAGATGGCTTTCATGAGGTGAGAGTCAATTTTACAGCCAAGTTCTCAGAGGTTGGGAAATTTCAGGTGGGAACAGTTGTTTTTCTTCTTAGGAAACTTTTCAGGGCAGTTTTATTTTAATTTTATTGGACAAAGAGCCTGGTTTGGTTACTTCCCATATGATTAGGATCACAAAGCATCTAACCAGGGTGGATTCAAATTTTAACAACCGGTTCTGTGAAGTGACTTGGTGGTCATGTGACGGGTGGCTTGGCTAGTCAGACTGGTGGTTATTTTAGAAAGGCTGAAAGTTTTTGACCGGTCCGCACTTTGACCGCCTCACTTACGATTGTCCACATTTATGCCGCAGCATTCTTAACAACTGTACACTCATTTCACAATTTTTTCTTCACCTGATAAGATAAACAAAACAGAAGACAGGAGGACCGTCAGTGTGAGGACCGGTCAAAAATAACTTTTCAGCTCTGAGTAGTCCCTATGCACATAGCGACTATGGAGAGGGCTGAAGAAAGTGATTTCTGACTCCTGCACATGGCTTCACATGCCCAACCACCAGGTCACCATTTCACAACTGTGGTGCTTCATGTGACTGGCGGTCCAGGTGGTCATGTGACCGGGTATGTCCAGGTGGTCGTGACTCTCCAGGTGGTCATTCAGCCAACTGACATCGCTTTCCCTTTCAGTCGTGAAAACGATCCTAAGTCACTTTGTGCCATTGTAACTTTGGTCACTAAACAAGTGTTGTAAGTCAAGGATTACCTGAGGCTCCAGTGACGCCACCTCCTGCTGGGTGCTCAAAACTGTTAGAAGATTGTAAAAGTCAGTGAAACAGGAAAAAAATCACTGTTCACTGAGCTTAGCATACCTCTGGGCAAAGAGGTTATCAGAGAAGAGGCAGGTCTGACAGGGGTTAAGAGCAATTTTCCTGGATTTATGACCCACCGACCCACCTCCAACTTCAACACGCCCTGTTTTATCAGGAAAAGGAGGGAATGTCGCCTGCTCAAAAGGACTTATTAAATTGATTGATTTTCTAGACGGAATTTCTTCGATCTTTGATGTAGAATCAGCAGCAAGTACCGACCCTTTTGAAACTTGAAACCTTTCTTTGTCTTTGATTAATTGACTTTAAAATGGCGTCTGAAAAAAGTAAAATTTTTAGTACGATGAAGTAGCATTATTTGTGGATTCTACAAACGGAGTTTTTTATACTGAAAGGAGGAAGGAAAGTTATTAAGTTTGAATTCTGATTCTTTTGAAGACAGAATGGCAGCTAAACCTTTAAAGCCTTCTGGAAGAAGGATCTGAACCAAGTCTTGAGGAAATATTGAAAGAACAATTAAAACTTTCTGAAGATAGGCAAAAGAGATGATGGAGAATTTTAATGCAAAATAAGAGAAGATATTCTCATCAAGGACTGAGTAAAAATTGAGGATTGAAGGAAATGCAACAGATCTCTCAGTCCATTTAGAAGACAAATGAAAGGTGTTCAGAAAAAGTGAAGATCAGGTTGTGATACAATATAAACTTATGGAAGGAGCTCTTAGAATTGTGGTATGCAAGAAGAGCGAGGAGAAGACTTAAGAAAAATTATATCAGAAGCATTGGCTGAATTTATTGAAGTGACCCCAAGAGGTAGCTTACCAAATTGATAAAATATATAGAGTTAATTCCTGGATTGCAAGACAGAGAAAGCTTCCTCGACATTGTGGTTTATTTTGTGAAAAGGACTATGAGAAATCAGATTCTGCAAGTTTCATATCAGACAACTTTAAAAATTGGAGAACAGGAGTTGAAGGTTGAAAGAGATTCCTTCAAAGATGTTAAGAGACAGGAAGGAATTTGCTTTTTACACAAGAACTTAAAAACATCAGATTCAATTCAGATGGAGGTGCCAGTTGGACTGACAGTATTCTATCAAGGAAGGAGATATAGAATTGACACTGTTTTAAAGGCAAAGGATTTTCTTTCTACAGTTTTGAAAGTCGAAAGAAGTGATAGAAAACTTCAAGAGACTCAAGAAGGCGGATCCAAGTTTTATTGCTGCCAGTATTAGAGGAACCACAAGAGCAAAGGGTGACAAGAGGACCCTTAAGCAAAGAAGAGCAACAGTCTCAAAGTAAAAGTCAGGATCCCAGTATGGAAGCTGTGGAGGAGCTAGAGGAAGATGGAGGAGTTTCGTTTCAAAGCTTCAGGAGGCCAGTAATGGCAAATAGAATCTTGTCATGGAATGTTAATGGCTTGAATTCAGCTCAGAAAAGAAGGAAAATATTTCACTACTTGAAACAATTTAAAATGATGTGATTTGTTTGCAAGAGACACATATAAAATTATCAGACCAAAATATTTAATTAATTCAAAATTGGGTAACCATTTTGTTGCATCAGCCAAAAAGAAGCATGGAATTGTTGTATATCAGGAAGGATATACCAGCTAAGTTAATTGAGGCAGATATTCAAGGAAGATTTATTGCTATTGAACTGGTGATAGATCTTTCTGATAGGTATTTATGCACCTAATCAGCAACAAGAAAAGTTTACAAATGTTGAGAGGTTGACCTCTGGGATTATAGTTCTTTATTTTATTAGAGACTGGAATGGAGTAATTGATACAAGAAGGGATAAGAGAACTTTCTCCAAGAAGATACCTATACATGCTTACCTCCTTTTTGAAATGATGGAAGACTTTGAGTTTAGAGATATGGAGGTTACGGAATCCAGATGAGAGATTTTACTTTTTTCTGATAGGCATCAATCTTTTTCCTTATTGATTTTATTTTAATTTCTAATGACTTGCTTTCTAGGTGAAGAAAACGAAGATATTTCCGGTGTTTAACTGACCTTAGCCCAGTATGGATGGAACTGGGAAAAAGGTAGAACATGGAGGTTGAATGAAAATCTGTTTAGATATGAGGATAATGTAACTTATTGTAAGAAACAGTTGAAAGAATTTTTGATTTTAATATGTACAAAGGACACCTAAAGGAACTGTGGGAGAGAGCTTATTAGAGGATATTGATTTTGGACACAGGCAAAGGAATAATAAACAAAGGCAGCTAGGTACTGGAAGAAGAAATGGAAGCAACAGTTATTAATCAAACCCACAAGATTCCAAACTTAAAGAGGCTATAAAATATTACAGAGTCAATTTAATATGTTAATGACCAGGTGAATATACAATATGCAAACATAATACCTTTGTAATGCAATAAACCTGGGAGATGGTTGGCATATAATTTGGAAGAAACAGAAAGCACGTGTCATACTAGAATATGGTAAAGAGATATCCAACAGGATAAAATTAAGGCATTCTCAGAATTTTATTCTTATATGCAAAAGACAAATATTGAATAGGACATTTATGATTATTTGAAAGATTATAAGGTTAATATTCTAACATTAGAAGAGGAGAGAGCTGAATCCCGAAGCTACTGAAAATAGTGGAGGCAATTAAACAATTAAAATGGGGAAAACCCTGGTACAGATGGTCTTCAGCAACTTATTATAAAACACAGGATGAAATATTAGGCCCACTTA
>NW_026682318.1:0-7090 GCF_028640845.1 Ahaetulla prasina | reverse complement strand
AGCTGAAAAAAACTTACCCGTCTGGATGCGGCTCAGGTGAGCAGGTGAGGGCGAGTTCATTCAAATTCACTGTTAGGCATAAAGCGCGGTCTGCCAGGGTTGACTGACTTTACAAAATGCCCTTTAAAGTTCTACCCACCTTCACTAAGTGCAGCTTCAAGGTTTGGATTTAGTAACCGCTAATACACTGAGACTCAAGCTCCATTTTGGGGCGGGACTTTTACAGGTCATCGCCTAGCCTGAACTGCTACGAATAACCACCTTTTGGCGGTCCCTCACACCGATGAAATGTTTTGTCTCGAATGGACGTCAACGAGGGTCGAACCTGCAGGTAGCGAATGCCGTCGGCAGCGTTCCAGAGGTACTCAGCTGGCAGTGGCTCAGCCGGACGTACGCCCAGTCGCCGACACGGCCTGGCTGCTGGGGGGAGGGTCACGGCCTGCCGGTATTTCCCACCTCAGAGCATGTTGAACGAATCTCCTTTAGGCCCCCCAAGAAGGCCTCCAGTGGGTGTATCCTGACTTCAACGCATCCAGGGTGTCACCTCTGGAGGCCGTCATCTCGTTACCAAAAGAAATAACTGTAAATTCCTTGAGGTCTAGGGAAGTGGCGATCAAAAATGGTACTGGTCATCCTGGCTGAGGGGTTAATGACGACAGAGTCCGACTACGGGCCTCTTTTCGGATAGCCAAGATCTCTTTGCCTCAACCAAACGGCAGCTCTTCGGCCGGTTGGACCTCAAAGCCACGGCTCCAATAGTACCTGGTCTGAGTCTCAAACTCAACGGAAAGCACTTTTGAAGAATATTACTGGGGGTATTCACTCCTCACTGTTCTAGGAAGAAAAAAAATTTTTTTAAGGTTGATCTAAAAGGCAGGATAAAATATTTCCCCTAAAAGAGAAATAAAAATCTTAAAGGAAACAGGAACCCAGAAACCCAGCTCCCTGCCCCCAGCAGAGATTTTGGTGCACATTAAGAAAGACTGGGCCAGTCTATCTACAAGACAAAGGCTCTCCAGCTCCAGGATGATGGGATTAAGACATGACCCCTCAGGACATAATAGGATTAACCCTCTATCCATCTAGCAGATTGAGATTGTTTGGGATGAGTTTGACCCTGTGACTCCCGAGGACATGGACAGGTTGCTGGGGAGGTTGAATGCCACCACATGTTTGCTGGACCTGTGCCCCTCCTGGTTGGTGCTGGCCACGCAGGAGGCGACATGAGGCTGGCTCCGGGGGATTACAAATGCTTCTTTGCGGGAGGGTGTCTTCCCTGCTGCCTTGAAAGAGGCGGTGGTGAGACCCCGCCTCAAGAAGCCTTCCCTGGACCCAGCTGCTTTAGTAAATTACCGTCCGGTCTCCAACCTTCGCTTTACGGCGAAGGTTGTAGAGAGTGCGGTGGCATGTCAATTACCCCAGTACCTGGATAAAACCGTCTATCTAGACCCGTTCCAGTCTGGCTTTCGACCCGGTTACAGTATGGAGACGGCTTTGGTCGCGTTGGTGGATGATCTCTGGAGGGCCAGGGATAAGGGTTACTCATCTGCCCTGGTCCTATTAGACCTCTCAGCGGCTTTTGATACCATCGACCATGGTATCTTGCTGCGCCGGCTAGGGAGTTTGGGAGTGGGAGGCACCGTTTATCAGTGGTTCTCCTCCCATCTCTCTGGCCAGACGAGACGGTGTTGGCAGGGGCAGAGATCGACCCCGAGGCACCTCATGTGTGGGTGCCGAGGGTCGATTCTCTCGCCGCCTGTTCAACATCTATATGAAGCCGCTGGGTGAGATCATCAGTGGCTTTGGGGTGAAGTGTTGTGTCTCGTCCGCTTTCACTGCAGCCGGGGCCTTCTTATCTGCTTCCGAACACTGAGGAATGTCCTAGTATGCCTCCCAGCCCCAGCCCTGGCTCCATGCCCAGACAGGCTGAGGAGGAAGAAGTACCTCCAGCCCCCAGCTCTGGCTCCATGCCCACGCAAACGGAGCAACTAGACCCCTCCCCCTCCCCCACAGCATGTGAGCCTGAGGAAGGTCAGTACCAACAGCTGCAGACTGGAGTGACCCTCGCTTCAGAAGAATTGATAGGCGGCGGCGACAGAAGGAAGGGAGGGGCAGGCCTGGATAAGTGCTGAGTCATGGAGCCACACCCCATGGCCTATATAAAGGATCTGCTTTCTGGCATTCTCTGAGTCAGGCAAAGTCTAACATATCTTGCTGAAGTCACTTTCTGGTCTCCTGCCTGCCTTGAGAACTTTGCTAGGACTTTGGCAGAGCTGCAGAGGCACACCTGATTCGGATTTCCCTGACCCGGTCGTCAGTGGAGGAGTGGGACACGACATGAGGTACCAACTGTACGGTGATGATACGCAGCTGTACTTTTCCACCCCAGGACATCCCAACGAAGCCGTCGAAGTCCTGTCCCGGTGTCTAGAAGCCGTACGGGTCTGGATGGGGAGAAAAAGGCTCAAGCTCAATCCCTCCAAGACGGAGTGGCTGTGGATGCCGGCACCCCGGTACAGTCAGCTGCAATTGGGGGCGAGTCATTGGCCCCGATGGAAAGGGTGCGCAACTTGGGCGTTCTCCTGGATGGACGGTTGTCTTTTGAAGATCACTTGACGACCGTCTCCAGGAGAGCTTTTCATCAGATTCGCCTGATTCGCCAGTTGCGCCCCTTCCTGGACCAGGATGCCCTATGCACGTCACTCATGCTCTTGTTACCTCTCGCCTGGACTACTGCAATGCTCTCTACATGGGGCTCCCCTTGAAGAGCACCTGGAGGCTCCAGTTGGTTCAGAATGCAGTGATAGTCAACCTGGTCCCTACTGCCCACTAATGGGCGTTCCAGCTTTCATGATGGTGGTAGGGGTTTTGTCCGACACTGAAGCACTTTCCTTTTTTTTAATTTAATTGACTTTTTAAAAAATGTTCATAGCATTATTAAAAAACATTTTCATTAGGTTTTCATAAAATTCCCCGTGACAATTAAAATTTCTGAAAATATACTATTTGTATCACACGCGCATAAGTTTAGTTCACGTTACGTAAGTGAAACTAAATGGCGCTAAAGAACTAAAGAGCCTCGTCCCAGAATAGCTCACGCATCTCCCCCCACACCACCCAGCTGTAACAGACAAGCAGAGCTGGTAGCCAGAGCCCCCCCAACTCAACCCAATCCCTGATGCGCGAGAGGCATATGCAGATGACAATACATGGCGCATTACTGTGGAACCGGTGGGCAGTTAGAAAATTTTACTACCAACAGAGATACAAAAGTGGGCGATAGGTATAAAAAGGTTTACTACCCCTGATGTACACTGAAAGCATATGCACCAAAGACAAATTTCTTTTGTGTCCAATCACACTTGGCCAATAAGAAGTCTATTCTATTCTATATCTAATTATACAGTTCTGATAAAAAGTATCTGTTATTCACAGAATCTGAACCAGAAAATTAATATGAATTTTTCATATTTCATTTGAAATAGAATAGAATAGAATAGAATAGAATAGAATAGAATAGAATAGAATAGAATAGAATAGAATAGAATAGAATTTTATTGGCCAAGTGTGATTGGACACACAAGGAATTTGTCTTGGTGCATATGCTCTCAGTGTACATAAAAGAAAAGATACGTTCATCAAGGTACAACATTTACAACACAATTGATGGTCAATATATCAATATAAATCATAAGGATTGCCAGCAGCAAGTTATAGTCATACAGTCATAAGTGGAAAGAGATTGGTGATGGGAACTATGAAACGATTAATAGTAGTGCAGATTCAGTAAATAGTCTGACAGTGTTGAGGGAATTATTTGTTTAGCAGAATGATGGCCTTCGGGAAAAAACTGTTCTTGTGTCTAGTTGTTCTGGTGTGCAGTGCTCTATAGTGTCGTTTTGAGGGTAGGAGTTGAAACAGTTTATGTCCAGGATGCGAGGGATCTGCAAATATTTTCATTTAATATGTTTCATTTAAGCATGTTCTACTGTAATTCATAAGTTATAGTCAATTATTTTTTACAATATATTTTATCAATATCAATATTTTTTCCCGAATGCCATCACTCTGCTAAACAAATAATTCCCTCAACACTGTCAAACTATTACTAAATCTGCACTACTATTAATCTCATCGTTCCCATCACCCATCTCCTTCCACTTATGACTGTATGATTGTAACTTTGTTGCTTGTATCCTTACGATTTATATTGTATTGTTTCCTGATTGCTTATTTGTACCCTATGACTATCATTAAGTGTTGTACCTTATGATTCTTGATATATGTATCTTGTCTTTTATGTACACTGAGAGCATATGCACCAAGACAAATTCCTTCTGTGTCCAATCACACTTGGCCAATAAAGAATTCTATTCTATTCTATTCTATATTTCATTGTGTTTCTGTACTATAGCCTTTCCTATGGGCTTTGTATTTAATGCATAATTATAAATGATTCCTATTATTATTATTAAGATTTATTGTAGCCCCTACCCAAAAAGGCCCTGGGTAGTTTACTACGTATCAGTAATATATTTAAAATAATGAAATAACTTTAAATTATTATAAATAAAATAGCAAAGAAAAGTAAAAGAAACATATACATCATTTTAAACTTAAAAAGAATCAGATTTATTCTTAGAACAAATGAAGTTTGCACTTGCAATAATTATTAGTTCTTAATTATATAGGCAAATGATTGGGATGTAGTTAATAATTGTATCATAAAATATTTAATTATTATAGTATCATCACCCAAAGACTTTGTAGCAACCCACATTATCTCCACTTGATTTCAGAATTAGCAAATCCTAACATTGCATGCTAAATGGATGTCTGACCTTCCTGGCTTAATTCCCAATCACCCTAGCTTCATCAGCTTGCATGACTGATAATTCCTTCCTGAGAGTTGAAATGATTGACTGCAAAGAAGGGTAAAATTCAAAAAAGTATCACATACATTTAAATAAATGATCATTAGTTGCCCCTTCTGCGCTGCCTGGCCCATGACTACAAATAAATAAAATTTCATCATTACAGTGAATACAGAATTTGTTTAAGTTTCCTAACCAAAACTAAGCTGGCATAAGACTCTATAAAAAACTTTGTGCAAAAGATAAACAACTTTCAGGTGCAAAAATGATTTATTTTGTCTCTCGGAAATCTGCGCGTATCTTTTGATCAATTCAGCCAATATCTGTAGATTGCAAAACTCTTCAAAACTTGTTCATCTCCTAAGTTTTCTACTTTGATCATCTTGTTTTTCCTAGTCAGAAAATAAGAATTTAAAAATATCAGGGATGAAATGCACAATACCTCAATCACTAATAAAAGACTTCTTCAAGTCTTCTGTTTAGGTGGAAAAGTTGCTTTAAATTGTTCCTAGTTTCATTGGGTACCAAAACAGATACTTCACCAGACATTATAAAAAAAAACTTGAGAGTTTCTTGTTTCACATCTCTTGAGTTTACACAACTCACAACACATTTCAAAATAAACTTGGATTTTTCTTTTCCTGTGAACGAAGGGGAGGTATATTTTCAAGATATTACCAGTTAGGTTAAAATACATATTCTTACTGTTCTTAACTTATGGCAAGTTAAATTACTGCTTATATTAATACTGTCAGAGTTCCAGAAAACCCCCTCCTGCAGAAAAGACTCCGAAACAAACATCTTTCAAAGTTCCTTTATTAGCATAGGTAAACTGGCACAACTGGGAAAACTCCAAACCTGGAGATCCGGGTTTTTCCTCAGTAAGACAAACTCCAGAATCACCACCCCCTTGACCCCTCTGCCAATCACATGCTCCAATCGCCAACTTCCCATCTCGAGACATCACTCCATCCACTCCTTCTCCAGATGTAGGCTCGGCCTGACCTTGACCGGCAGGAAGAATGTTATCTTCTACCAACCCCCCCCCCCTCCTACTTTCCCACACATGAGAAAGTGGCAGCACGGAAGCCTCCAGCCTAGTATGGCTTCCAAATCTGACAAATAGATTTATTTAGAGTCCCAGAACAGCATCTTGTTCTGTAGGCCATTTGGCAAATAGCAACAGCCAAACCTACTAGGAGTGTCCTCCACTTCTCTGCTCCCAATAGAATCCCTTATGCCAGCAGGCTTGAAATTTTGGGCTTGGACAACCTGGAACTATGCCGCCTGTGGTCTGACCTAAGCACAGTACACATAATGGTCTGCTACAACGTCTTACCTGTCAACAACTTCTTCAGCTTCAACCTCAATAATAGACGGGCAAACAATAAATACAAACTCAAGGTAAACCACTCCAAACTCGATTTGCAGAAAATATGACTTCAGCAACAGTGGTCAACGCCTGGAATGCTCTACCTGACTCCACTGTTACATCCTCAAATCCCCATAGCTTCAACCTCAAACTGTCTACCATGAACTTCACCCAATTCCTAAGAGGTCTGTAACAGGCATGCATAGGAGCACTAAGCGTGCCTAACGTCTCTGACCTACTGTCCCCATTTATTTGTACTCATTTCCTGTGTTCATGTCCATGTTTATACTTATACCTGTTATCTTGTACATGTTTGACAAAATAAATACATTTTAAAAAAATTAAAAATAATAAAAATAAAATAGATCCACTGCAGTATATCTGACTTGTAATTATATCTTTTATATCCCAAGACAGCTTTGTTTTCTTCTTTAGTGTTTTCAGGCTCATCTTTCCAATCCTGGATCAAACTGTTCTAGTAACGATATCCCTATGTGGATGTTTGCCCTCTGCTTCCTCTGCCTTAAAATAACTATTTATAGCGTATAGATCTGAAAAGAATTTTCCATTCTTTCTCATTTTTTATTTTCTGAGTAAAAAAAGAGGAGACAGAACTGCCAAACTGCCGATAGTCACATTGACTTTTCTATCTATCTTTTGTAATATCATCTGAGACTTTTATAAATATCCTTTCTCAAAACAGATTATTAAAAAAATCTTCCAGAAATAGTAAAAAAAATAAAAATCCTTCACTTTTAATGATATAGTAGAATAAGTGTTCCAAGGGTATCTTTTGTTTCCAGCACTTGTCTTTACTTTTCTTTCATCATATGGAAACTTGTTC
>NW_026682317.1:0-7090 GCF_028640845.1 Ahaetulla prasina | reverse complement strand
GTTTTTTTTTTAAAACTCTTTCAATAAAAAAAAAAAAAAAAGAATTCATTGGCCAAGTGTGATTGGACACACATGGAATTGTCTTTGGTGCATATGCATAAAAATAAAAAATAAAATATACAAAATATTCATCAAGAATCATAAGATACAATACTTAGTGATAGTCATAGGACGCTAATAAGCAATCAAATCATACTAGCAAACAATAAAACAATATAAATTGTAAAGATACAAGCAAGCTTTTGGAATGACTCTATACACCTTCTAAATCTTGTTGCATTTTGAAAAAATAATAATAACAAGGCAAGCCAGAATGATAGAAGTTGAGGTAAGATTAAATTACCAAAAGGCAAGTAAATTGACAATAGTCTACTGTGACTTGAAGTTGTGAATCTATGATCTGGCAGCCTTTTTAAAAGGAAAATGTGAGAGGAGCCCTGTCAGCACGTCTTTCAATATATCATTAAACAAGAGATGAAAGTTCATTTGGAATTAGGAGAGCAGGCAAGTGGATTCAGATGTAAAGAAACATGGGTGGTAAAATACCAGAAAGCTATCAGACATCGATCTGTTTCTTCTTGGTAGTCATTTTTAATTCTGATTTAATAGCTTATTAAAAATACAGACATTGACTAAACTAATTCCCATCCCTGTAGGCTTCTCTGGAAAGTTTAAAATGTCGACCCCTTCTGATTTTAATGTGATAAAATAGGAACAAAAGGATAAGGCATCCTGTTGAATTAATGGACAGATTTGTATCATTGCCATGGAGCAAGTAGAGTGGACATGACTTGTCACAAAGGCTGCTTTACCAGAAGATCTATGAACTTGCTCCTCTTCACCCAACAGCATCTGCAGGGGAAGAGTCACAGGTGATGGAATGAGCATCCCAATACAAGCCACACCCCTTTTGTACCTGCTTTGATGTCACACACAGACAGATTCCGAAGGAACTAAACTTGCATTGTGATGCTTCATCTGCCACGTTGCCAGTGCTGAGTCCCCCTGCAAACATCGCTGCCTCCATCTTTTCATTGTGTCATCTGACACATTAAGAAAAACTGTTTTGTGTCAAATCCTACTTGCCAAGAGAGATGAGAAGGGTTTACAAGTTTAGGATCTGATACTTCTGTAAGTGTCTATTGAAACTTGATCACGGTGTATATTAATTTTATTGCCTCCTTGTAGTTTTGCTAGATTTTACTTGTTAATGTTGATTGTGTTTCGACAGTGTCCCAGTGAGGGTACCTTTTAGACTTTTATTTGTTAGTAAGCAATTTACTTGGTAAAGTGGAATCTTCTAGTTCCCATTAATTTTTTCAGCTTATCTAGAGACATGTGACGTGAGGCCATTATTTAGAATGATGTTGTAGTGACAGTGTGAAAGCTTGGAGGCAACCAGTAAGGATGCATTCCATCTGTATTTTGGAAGGGGTTAATTCACCAATTCACAATTTGTGTGAAACACAAATAGAGTGCCAAAACCAGACCTGCAACACAGCTGAAAACAGACCCTAAAAAAAATCTGTGTACAATACACATTCTCCCACATATTATTCCAAAATGGTACTCGTCCAAGGGGTATCTTGCTCCTAGACTGCCAAAAGGGGAAAATGTATCATTTCAATGAGTTATATAAAGCCCTTTCCTCACTGTGGTTTACTTTGGCTTTGGGACACCTGGCGAGCTCTGTGTTTCTTCCTTAATCTCATGAAGTTGCATCATCTAATCCACAGCCTATGATTTAAGCTGTTTTACACTAGTCTTTCCCATACCAAAAATAGAGCCAATCTTTCCTGCTTAAGCCAACACAAAATAATAGCATATTGTGCTTCTGCTCTTTTGGAGAAGCATGATCATGTGACCAATTGGGTCAGCCTCCATCAGTCGCTGCTCATTCCTCAGCCAATCAAAACTCTCAAGGTTTCTGTCCTTCCACTCCCAGTCAGAGGAGACACTGTATTTAACCAGGTAGACTGTCAACTAGCAAAACATCACAGGGCATAACAAGCATTAATTTTGATTCCTATTTACATGAGAGAATCAGGGAATGCCAGGGTGAAGACAAGAGGGAAGAGTCAACAAGACAACCCTAGCTGTAACATTTTGGAAGAAGGCAATGGCAATATTCTTCTACAGAACTGTTGTCAACAAAACAAACATGCCAAAGTCGCCAAGAACTGAGCGTGACTGGAAGGAGTCTTGATTTTTATCAAAAGCACCCCACCCTGATTACTCAACCATTTGAGATTTGACTGTGGCTTTGATTCTCTCTTCTTCTCTCTTCAGATTTTTGTACGGCATTGACACCAACGGTCAGTTCGAGAAAAAGAAAGAAAGAAAAGAAAAGAATTGGGAGAAACAAAAGGGTTGGCTTCAGTTTTGGTACTTGCTTACCTCAGCAATAAAAGTGGATGGATGTCTTTGATATGGCAGATCATTTTTAAAAGGAGAATGCTAAGAGCCCTGAAGACGCCCTCGCTCTGCAATTAAAGCCAGCCTTATAGAGCGGAGAGAGAAAAGGCGGACAATCCCCTTTGAAGTAAGTCCCACCTACATGATCAGTAATGGCACAACATCAAAGCAGAGCTGTTGCTTCCTTCTTCAATTCAGCTACAGTGCCTGTCAAAGTTAGCAAAGTGATCCAGCTAGTTTCCAAGCAATGCAGACTCATAGGAACGAATCCCTTACTGAGGTTCTACTTCTAGCACAGGGGTGGGCAATTCATTTTTCCAAGGGGCCGCATGAGAAACTAGGACTGATGTGGAGGGCCGAACCAATAGGACTGTGAAGGTGTTTATGCACAAATATATGTAAATTGGGGGAAAAAAAGTAGCAGTCACCTTCCAAATAAAAGAAATGCAGTTAAAGTGGGTGCAGGACATACACTATTTACATTTGATTTCTAATTTCTGATTGACCTCATGCAGCCTGAACAGGGACAGCCAAAGGGCTGGATTTAGCCTGGCATCCATAAAATGCTCAGATCTGTTCTAGAATAGGCTTCAGGGAAGTCTTTTAAATCACAGTCCCCAGGCATGGTCTGGTCCAGGGGTGGGTTCTACTTACCTTTACTACCGGTTCGCAACAGGGCCGCGTACGTGTGCAGAAGCTTCCTGATGACGTCCGGGTCAGTGGGCGGAGCCTCCGCGAGTTTACTACCGGTTCTTGTGAACCGGTCTGAACTGGGGGCAACCCACCACTGGTCCAGTCACATTTTAGAAGGTAGTGTCCCTTAGTCCAGGTTTGGAATACAGCCTCCCCTCTTCCTTTATTATAGGCCAGAAAATAACACTCCCTCCACACATACCCTTTTAAAATTTTGAAACGATATTTAATGATATTCAGTGCAAGTATTGCCATGATCAATAGTTTTATTTTTGTTTTTTCCACTGTGGCATTGGCCATCCTTCTCGTTTTGCTCTATTTTGTTTAACATACCATCCAACCTGAGGAAAAAGTCATTAAAATTGGAGGCTATTTTTAATTTGCTGTAAGAAAGCTATTTGTTCTGCTGAAGTTTTGATTTTTCTTTTTAAGTTCCCTTACGCAAGTATGTTTTATGAATAAGCTTTTTTTAAAAAAAAAATCTGGTCTTTTTGTTTGCAAATTGTTAAAATGGTCTCCCGAATTCCTCTTGCAACTTCACACTGATAATAAAACACTTAAATGATTTAATTGTTCTTGCCCTATAGTAGCACACCTGCAGTTTTTAATGAGTGCTAAATTGCTGAAACGTCTTTCAGCTTCTGCCAGTCAGAATAGAATTAGGCACATTTGACTGAAAATTATTTGCATTTTTAATGCGTTCAATTTAATAAGATAATTGAGAGTATTTCATAGTCTTTCCCAAAAGTAGTCTTGACTGCTGGCTTTTTTTTTTAAATAGCCAATCCAGCATTTCACAACTTCTTTCAGCTTCTGCCAATCATAAGCAAAGTTCAAGAAAATAATTAAAAGTATGAACATTTCTTAGAAAATAATTCAGAGTTTTAAAAAATATATTTTATTTCATAAATGAGAGTATTTTATACTCCTTTCAAAAGTATTTTTCCCAGATGTCAAATAAATCTTTCCAGAGCATTGCCTTCCCTGTCTTTGGGATAAATAACCCTGATTGTTATGAAAAAGAATAGTAGCCTTGTTGACTATGAAGGGGGGGAAACCTCAAAATCTATAGACAATACTTTTATTATATTGCTTTGTCCCTCCTACCAAATCCCAAACCCTCCTGCTTTTGCTCAAATGACTCTGGGATAGTCATTTCTGAGAACTATAAACTCTAGTCTGACAAGAAAACAAATTTCTGCCTTAGCTTAACAAGCTCTTATTTCTGTAGCTAGAGAAAGACATCAAGTTAGACTTCAGTACATTATTAGCACTCATATATTAAGAGTTGGATAAAGAGGCAAGGAAATCAGTTTTTATACTTATCCTTAAGCATGATCTTCAATTCAGCTTTTCATCAGCCTCCTCTATGAGAGTCAGTCTGGATCTAGTGGTTAAGGCAAGGACAGTGATTTCTAGGCCTGCCGTAAACATGAAGCTAACTGGATGACCTTGGGCCAGTCTCTCTCTCTCAGCCCTAGGAAGGAGGCAATGGCAAGCCATTCTGAAATCTTGGCAAAACCCTGCAGGATTTATCTGGCAGTTGCTAGAAATCAATGTTGACTTGGAGTCTCCCCCACTCCCCTCTGAGGGGAAGGGGGGAGGGGTAGCCCTGATAAAATATTCCCTTCAATTTCTTATACTAGGACTCTCCTGTTCTGTGACCACAGCTCAAGAGGAGCCAAAGATACTATGCATACTAGTGGAGTTACGACAATCAGAGAAATATAAAAAATCTAGCAGACCAAATTTTTGAACAATATCAACAAAGGAATCACTCATGGTCTCTAAGCTGGGTTCACTTGCAAATGTTACATTACCCAACCATGTAACATCATGAGTGCTAGTGAGCATGGGGTTTGCTCTGTATATCTATGCAGTAGTTTGCCCTGCCAGTCCTGATGGAGGTGTGGTTTTCTACTTGGCAGTTCCTTGATCAGGGTATTGTTTTTCTGATTGATGGTTTGTCTCATTAAAAAAAATAAAAAATAAAATAAAAATCCCTGTTTATCTGTATGTTGGCTGCTGCTCTGGTGTTTTTGTTTTCTTCTTAGCTTTTTATTGTCTCTTTTGAATGCTGTGTATGTATGATTTATCTCTATGTATCTATTGATGGGTAATTCTTATGCATCTATTGATGCATAAGAGCATCAGCGTGCCTACCATTCCTGTCCTAATGTTCCCTTTAGTTGTATTCATTTTATGTATTCAATTCATGCTTATATATATTATTTAATATGTATTTGACAAAATAAATAAATAAATAAATAAATAAATAGAATAGAATTTATTGGCCAAGTGTGATTGGACACACAAGGAATTTGTCTTGGTGCATATGCTCTCAGTGTACATAAAAGAAAAGATACGTTCATCAAGGTATAACATTTACAACACAATTGATGATCAATATATCAATATAAATCATAAGGATTGCCAGCAACAAGTTATAGTCATACAGTCATAAGTGGAAAGAGATTGGTGATGGGAACTATGAAACGATTAATAGTAGTGCGGATTCAGTAAATAGTCTGACAGTGTTGAGGGAATTATTTGTTTAGCAGAGTGATGGCCTTCGGGAAAAAACTGTTCTTGTGTCTAGTTGTTCTGGTGTGCAGTGCTCTATAGCGTCGTTTTGAGGGTAGGAGTTGAAACAGTTTATGTCCAGGATGCGAGGGATCTGCAAATATTTTCACGGCCCTCTTCTTGATTCGTGCAGTATACAGGTCCTCAATGGAAGTAAATAAATTCCTCTGAATGCCAGACTTCCAGGATTTCCCTAGTGTTTTTTTGGGGGAGAATTGGCTTAGTTTAGAATGCACAAGTTGAAACGATGCTTGATTCTGTCCACATATTTTGAGATTAAGGAGTTTTCATCATGTTCTTTGACTGTTTGTTGGTGTTCATGCATATGCTGTGCTAGTCTTCTGCCTGTCTATCATACACAGTGACTGTTACCGTCTGTACACTGTATGTTGTAAATGAATCCTGTTTTTTCTTCATGGGTTGATTTATTTAAGTTATTTTGGAGGGCTTTAGTTGGTGTATATTTCCATTTTGTTGGAAGCAATCTGTTTTCTATTTCTGATGTTCTGGATTGTTGCAGTGGATTTAAACTCATCTGAATAATGTTCTTACACAGCTCCTCTTGTGGAATGTTGGGTTATTACTTAGATAATGGAGCATTTACTTAGCATGGGCTGTGTTTCAATAGACTTGGGTTTATAATTTGCTGTCATTTCCTCTGCTCTTGAGGATATTCAGAGGGGTAATGTGTTGTCTTCTTCTTTCTTTGTGAATTTTATTCCTTTGAAGAAATATTACACAGAAAAAAAAATTTTGAATTTTTTTTTGAAAACTTTGAAGAAATATTACACATTAAGGGGTGTGCATAAGAGCATAAAAGTGCCTACCGTTCCTGTCCTATTGTTCCCTTTATTATATAAATTAATATAGCTGATACATATTCTTTACATATATATATATATATATATATATATATATATATATATATATATATATATATATATATATTTCTTCATGATATTTTTTTTACTTATGACAAAGTTTGTGTATACTGTTGTGACAAAATGAAATAAAAAAAGAAGCTATTGATTGCTTCCTGTGTCTTTTCTAGTTGTTCTTTTTTGTTATGACAAGGTGTTATCTACATGCTGGATCCATGCTTTTTGTTTTATGTTTGGGAGTGCTATAGTTTTTAGATGCTGCATTGCAGTCTCTGCTATGAATTCTAAGAATGGTGATCTATGGGTTTTCCTCTGATTTGTTTGTCTATTTGGCCATCAAACTGAAAGTTGATAGTGAGGTAAAATTAAAAGGTCTATTATTCTGGATATTTTGATCTTAGTGTATTTAGTAAGGTCGGGTGTACTGTATAATATTTCTGCCATAGCTGGATCTATGGATTTACTAGCTGGATCTATGGATGTAAAGAATGCAGTGATATTTAATGAATTTCATCTTC
>NW_026682316.1:0-7090 GCF_028640845.1 Ahaetulla prasina | reverse complement strand
AGAAAATATGACTTCAGCAACAGTGGTCAACGCCTGGAATGCTCTACCTGACTCCACTGTTACATCCTCAAATCCCCATAGCTTCAACCTCAAACTGTCTACCATGAACTTCACCCAATTCCTAAGAGGTCTGTAACAGGCATGCATAGGAGCACTAAGCGTGCCTAACGTCTCTGACCTACTGTCCCCATTTATTTGTACTCATTTCCTGTGTTCATGTCCATGTTTATACTTATACCTGTTATCTTGTACATGTTTGACAAAATAAATACATTTTAAAAAAATTAAAAATAATAAAAATAAAATAGATCCACTGCAGTATATCTGACTTGTAATTATATCTTTTATATCCCAAGACAGCTTTGTTTTCTTCTTTAGTGTTTTCAGGCTCATCTTTCCAATCCTGGATCAAACTGTTCTAGTAACGATATCCCTATGTGGATGTTTGCCCTCTGCTTCCTCTGCCTTAAAATAACTATTTATAGCGTATAGATCTGAAAAGAATTTTCCATTCTTTCTCATTTTTTATTTTCTGAGTAAAAAAAGAGGAGACAGAACTGCCAAACTGCCGATAGTCACATTGACTTTTTCTATCTATCTTTTGTAATATCATCTGAGACTTTTATAAATATTCTTTCTCAAAAACAGATTATTAAAAAAAAAATCTTCCAGAAATAGTAAAAAAAAATAAAAATCCTTCACTTTTAATGATATAGTAGAATAAGTGTTCCAAGGGTATCTTTTGTTTCCAGCACTTGTCTTTACTTTTCTTTCATCATATGGAAACTTGTTCTTCTTGTCCTCAGCTCCTTGGGCAGTTTGAGCTTTCTGAGTTGGTGCACAAAGAACATTCTTTGTTGTCCTTTTTAATGATTTTTTTTGCAAATTTTTTTAATTTTCCATAATAATTCCCACAATTTGACCAGTGTACAATACAATCACTTATCCAACAATCAGTCCTATAGTCAAATTATACTCAATCAGGGCTGCTTGACTGCCACTCCCCCTTTAATCCTTTCTTCCTTCTCATCCTTCTTAAACTTCCCCACCACCTTCTCCTCGCTTTCCTACTTCCCCTCCTCTTTCCCACTTCTCACTACCATCCTTTCTAACCCTCTATCTTCTCCTACTTCTCCTCCTCCTATCCTTTCTTCTCCCTCCCTTCTTTCCTCCCTACCCACCTCCCTACCTACTTTCTTCCTTCTTTACTCCTCTTTCCTTACCCTTTCCCTTCGGGAGTGTTTGCCGAGCAGTCCCGACATTACACCATTCCAACTTGTTTAATTCTACCATTATTCCTGTACAATGGCAACCAATAGTCTTCCCCTTCCCCGCCTCCTTCCCCCCCCCCCCCCGAGACTTCCCAGAACAGAATACAGGGTATTGTAACTAACAAACATAATCTAAAATATAACATAAAACATATTCCATTTCACACCATCACACTATCAATTCCCTTCTTTCTTAAACTAATACATAATAATTCCTAACTTCACTCAAAAACTGTTAAGTTCTGGAAGTAACGAGGCTGGAGACCAGGGTAGTGACAACAGCTCTTTAATATAGGGTGAACCCAGCGACAGGCTGGGGGAAAAACCTCTCCTTTTATACAGTTCTACTGGAGGCTTCGTCCAATCAGCAACGTGCTGATTTCCCGCTCAAATATTTAAAGGTACAAACATGAATACATAACACTCCTCCCCTCCCAGAAAACACTTTGCTTCTATTTACATATTTATTTACATGTTATTTTTCGACGTAGTCACGCAAATAACCTGGGCGTCTCCTAGTTCTTTCTGACCTGCGCGGTTCAGTTCTGGGTGGTGTTTTGAGCTGGTCGGAGGGGCTGTTTTCTCCTCCCAGCTCTTTCTCTGAGCCAACGGGCTCCGGATTATTGGCCGACTCTTTTTCTTGGCCATCCGGCCTTGGATTACTCTTGAAACTTTCTCTGCTGTTTCCCTCGGGAACCTGATGGCGTCGCTGGAACTCTGGGACCTCAGCTAAGTCTTGCGCCTTCCCCGGGTCATTGTCAGCTGTGAATTCAAATTGGTATTGGTCATGATCTGTTTCATTTGGTTCGGTTTGATCAGTTATTCGTTTCCTTATCTGATCTATGTGGCGCCTCCACACTCGTTTGTCTGGTAGCTCTACCACGTACGATTTTGGGCCGGTTATCTTTATTATTTGTCCTGCGAACCAACTAGGGCCGTCCCCATAGTTTCGGGCCCACACCGTCGCCTATGCTCATTTCCTTGTCTTTTCTAGTTCCCCTTGTAACCCTCTGGTGTGTAATGGGATTCAACGGTCAAGTGGGCACCGGAGTTTCCGTCCCATTAGTAATTCGCTGGGCTTTTCCGGTGGCCGTGCTTGGGGTTCTGTGCTGAACGGCTAGGACAAAGTCTATCTTTGTTTGCCAGTCACCTGGCTTGAGCCTGACATGCCTCCTTAGCGCTCCGGACGGAACGCCTGCAAGGCCATTCGACGAGGGTGGAAAGGCGCAGAGAGGGCATGTCGGATGCCCTCCTCTGCCAGGTATTCTTCAAACCGGGCTGCCGTGAATTGAGGCCCATTGTCGGACACCAGAGTGTCCGGCAACCCGTGAGTTGCGAATAGGTGGCGCAGGGCTGCGATTACTGCTTCGGCCGTAGTGGATTTCATAAGTATGATCTCCAACCATTTAGAGAATGCATCAACAACCACTAGGAACGTTTGGCCGTGGAAAGGGCCAGCAAAATCAATGTGGATTCTTGACCAGGGCCCTTGGGGCTTTTCCCATTCCCTGACTGGGGCCGTTGAGTGAGGTCTGGACTCTTGGCAAGCCTGGCATTTCCCTACCCTCTCAGCAATCTCGCCCATGAGTGGCCACCACACATAGCTTCTAGCTAACCCCTTCATCCTTACGATCCCTGGGTGACCCTCGTGGAGGAGGTCCAATACCTTTCCCCTTAATTTATCCGGAATTATTACACGATCACCCCATAACAGGCACCCCCCTTGAGCCGAGAGCTCATCTCGTTTTTTAACAAATTCTTTGAACTGCTCGTTAAGCGCAGCGGGCCACCCTCTCTGTACCCAACCGAGTACAGTCCTTAACACAATGTCCCGGTATGATGCCCGAGCCACTTCCTTAGATGTGACTGGGCCAGAGTCCAAAGAGTCAATAAGTAGGATGGGCATCCCCGGAGTGGGGTCCTCGGTCGCCCCTGGTAGTGGGCATCGGCTTAACGCGTCTGCATGCCCCACTTCTTTTCCTGGTCGATGCTGCAGCTTGTACGAATAAGCGGCTAAGAATATAGTCCATCGGGTCAAGCATGGCGAAAGTGCCACAGGCGTTGGGCGGTCGCCAGCCAGTATCCCTAGTAGCGGTCTGTGGTCAGTCACGATTTCAAAATTCCGCCCAAAGACATATTCGTGGAATTTTTTAACCCCTGACACAATGGCTAGTGCTTCTTTATCTAATTGGCTGTAGTTTCTCTCTGGGGAGGACATCGTTCTAGAGTAAAAAGCTATAGGGGCTTCTGTGCCGTTTGGAAGTCTATGGCTGAGTACAGCCCCCACCCCATAAGGAGGCGCATGAAACCAACACTAGGGGTAATGAGTTATAATATTGGATGAATACGCTATCAGTAAAGAGGAGGTTCTTTACTGCTACGAAACCCCTCTTTTCTGTCTTTCCCCAAGACCAAACTGTATTTTTCCCAAAGAGCCGATGCAGCGGTTCCGCAACGGGTTGCTTTGTTCTTTAAAAAGACCGCATAGAAATTCACCAACCCCAGGAATGCCTGCAGCTCTGCTTTATTTTTAGGCGCTGGAGCCTTCCTAATTGCCTTGACCTTGCTCTCAGTAGGGTGAATTCCTTTCTTGTCTATCCGGTAGCCCAAGAAATCGAGATTCAATCATCTGGCATTTGTTTGCCTTGACTTTTAATCCGGCTGTCCGGAAAATCCCCAAAACCTTTCTTAAACGCTCCCCCAATTCCTCCATGTTTTCCCCTGAAATTAGGACGTCATCAAAGTAGGGGACTACCCCTGGGAGCCCCTGCAGTAGTCGTTCCATTAGGTTTTGGAACAACCCTGGTGCCACACTGACCCCAAATTGCAATCGGGTGCACTTGAATGCCCCCCTGTGCGTTACAATCGTTTGGGCTTCGGCTGTGCGGGCGTCTACGGGCAGTTGCTGGTAGGCTTGGGCCAAGTCTAACTTCGCAAAGACTTGCCCTTGCCCCAAAGAGTGCAATAAGTGTTGCACCACGGGAACCGGGTAAGCGCTTTTCTGTAAGGCTTTGTTAAGCGTCGCCTTGTAGTCAGCGCAAATTCTAATTGACCCGTCCGACTTTATTGGGGTGACGATTGGCGTCTCCCACTTTGCGTGATCGACTGGCACCAAAATCCCCTGATTGATGAGCTTGTCCAGCTCCTTATCGATTTTTGGTTTTAGGGCAAAAGGGACTCTCCTCGCCTTAAGCCTAATGGGGGCTACCTGGGGGTCTAAGTTGAAGGAAATAGGGGTCCCCTTGTACTTGCCCAGGCAGTCCTTGAAGACATCTTCGAACTCGTTAAAGAGAATGTCTTTCAGGTTACAGTCACTTCTGTAGATGCCAGTCACTCCCATGCCCAGGGCACGAAACCAGTCTAGTCCCAACAGACTGGGCAGAGTTCCTTCGGACGATCGTGATGGGCAGGGTCTTCTTGTGTGGACCGTGCTCGACTCGGACGGAGGTGGTCCCTCGAACAGGGATGCGATTCCCTGGTAGTCGTGGACTCGTAGCCGTTGTGCTTGCAGGTGGCGCTTAGCCGGCGACGCCAAAGTGTCCCAGGACATGATGGTGATCGCTGATCCGTGTCTACTTCAAGCCGGCACCGTACTCCCTCTATTTTGGCTTGGTGAAGATCTTCTTCTCCACTTTGGTCGGTGACCTATGACCACAGTTGTTTGGTTGGAATCCGCGCCTTTTTGTTTGAGCCAATCGCGGGTCGCCTTGCCGATTCCGCTCTGATTGGCCGATTTGAATTTTCGGCGGGAAGGTTGGGCGCTCGACAAACTTGGGCTAGGTGCCCTTTCTTCCCACACCGCCGACATGTCGCGTCCTTAAACTTGCAGCGTTGGCGCTGGTGTTGACCCCGCAGCTTCCGTATTCGGTCCCCTTTGTCGCGTTTCTCGCGGCAGACCCTTCCTCATCTTCACCGTCCGGATTCGGTCTGAACCTCCTCCTGGTGCACCGGAGTTGCCTTCGCTCGCCTTTTGTGGGACCGGCTTCTGCAGTGTCTCTGCCGCTTGGGAGGACATTTCATGTGCTCTGGCCCGTCCAGAGCGTTGGCCAGCGTTAGGTTGCTCTTTGCTAGCCGTCGCAAACGGATGTCTTTGACCTCGGATGAGTTGCTCGAGGAGCACCTCGTCTAGGTCACGGTATCCGCAGTCCTTGGGCTTTTCTTAGGGCGGCATGTAGTCACGATGGATTCGCCTCCATCTGTCTCCGCTCTCCGATTCAAACCGCCCCGACGTATTTGGGGCGTTGGTGCGTGGTTCTTTAGTAAAGTCTGTAAAGTTGGCCACGACACCGACTGCAACGGCGTTAGCTCTGCCAGGGCTTCCGATATCAATGACCTCCGGACCACAGTGGCTTAGAAATAAGCCCTTTTTCGGTTATCTGGAACTCCGTGCAGTTCGTTGGCTTCTAGGAAGCTTCGAAACGGGTCATATCGTCCCCATTTCTCTTTAGCGGGTCAAGCGGTGCGGAGTGTAACTGGCCATCTCCGCTTTTCTGCCCTGGGTTTGCTGGGTTCGGGTCTATCGTGCTTCAGCTCGGTTCTGGTTCTCCTCAGCCTCGAGATCCCACCTTCGTCGCCAATGTTAAGTTCTGGAAGTAACGAGGCTGGAGACCAGGGTAGTGACAACAGCTCTTTAATATAGGGTGAACCCAGCGACAGGCTGGGGGAAAAACCTCTCCTTTTATACAGTTCTACTGGAGGCTTCGTCCAATCAGCAACGTGCTGATTTCCCGCTCAAATATTTAAAGGTACAAACATGAATACATAACAAAAACTAATTGATATTTTTTAATCTGATACTTATTTTGAATATAATCAATCCACTTCCTCCATTCCAAAATATATTTTTCTTGTGTACAGTCTTTCAAGTAGGCAGAAATTTTTGCCATTTCTGCTAAATTTGATACTTTACTAATCCATTCTCCAATTGTAGGTAAGTCTTCTTTCTTCCAATATTGTGCAATCAATAATCTTGCAGCAGTTATTAAATTCAGAATCAGTTTTGTCTCTATAACAGTGCAATCTGAGATTATTCCTAATAAAAAGAACTGTGGAACAAACTTGATCTTCTTTTTCAAAATGTTCTGCATAATCCACCATATTTTAATCCAAAAGGCTTTAACTTTTTTGCAAGTCCACCATATATGATAATAGGTAGCATCCTCACAATCACATCTCCAATATTTTGCTTTCACATTTGGATACATACATGAAAGTTTTTTAGGATCTAAATGCCATCTATAAAACATTTTATAAAAATTTCTCTTAAATTTTGTGCTTATGAATTTAACATTCCTCACCCAAATTTTTTCCCATGTTTCTAACATTATAGGTTGTTGAAAATTTTGTGCCCATTTTACCATACAATCTTTAACCAACTCCATTTCTGAATCAATTTCAACCAATACATTATATAATCTCTTTATATGCTGTTGACCTTGATCTTTTATTTGTTTTACCAGATTATCATCACTTTGCCTTATACCAATTTTCTGATCTATTTTCCATCTAGATTGCAATTGTCCATACTGAAACCATGTATAATTTCTTCCTTCATCCCTCAATTTCTCCCTAGATTTTAACTGTAATTCCCCTTTTTCCATAGTCAAAAGCTCTTTGTAAGTGATAACTTCCATTTTTTGTAATATATTTATATTCTCTATCATATGTCTGGGGATGGTCCATATTGGTATCTTTCCATCTAACTTATATTGATATTTTTTCCAAATCCTCAACAACGCACTTCTGACCATATTATTCTTAAATGTCTTATCAATTTTCTTGTCATATATTACATATGCGTGCCATCCATATAACAAACC
>NW_026682315.1:0-7098 GCF_028640845.1 Ahaetulla prasina | reverse complement strand
AAATACTGTTTGGTCTTGGGGAAAGTCAGAAAATAGGGCTTTTGAAGCAGTAAAGAACCTGCTCTCAAGTGATAGCCTGCTCATCCAATATCACGACTCACTACCCCTAGTGCTGGTTTCATGCGCGTCCTTATGGGGTGGGGCTGTACTCAGCCATAGACTTCCAAACGGCACAGAAGCCCCTATAGCGTTCTACTCTAGAACGATGTCCTCCCAGAGAGGAACTACAGCCAATTAGACAAAGAAGCATTAGCCATTGTATCAGGGGTCAAAAATTCCATGAGTATGTCTGGGCGGAATTTTGAAATCGTGACTGACCACAGACCGTACTGGGATTACTGGCTGGCGACCGCCAACGCCTGTGGCACTTTCGCCACGCTTGACTCGATGGACTATATTTTAGCCGCTTACTCAAGCTGCAGCATCGACCGGGAAAAGAAGTGGGGCATGCACGATTGAGCCGATGCCCACTGCCAGGGGCGATCAAGACCCCACTCCGGGACACCCATCCTCCTTATTGACTCGTTGACTCTGGCCCAGTCACATCAAAGGAAGTGGCTCGGCATCATACCGACATTGTGTTAAGGACTGTACTGTTGGGTACAGAGAGGGTGGCCGCTGCTACCGGGCAACGGTTCAAAGAATTTGTTAAGAAACGTGATGAGCTCTCGGCTCAAGGGGTGCCTGTTATGGGGTGATCGTGTAATAATTCCTGAAGTTAAGGGGCAAGGTATTGGACCTCCACGAGGGTCACCCAGGCATCGTAAGGATGAAGGGTTAGCTAGAAGCTATGTATGGTGGCCACTCATGGACGAGAGATTGCTGAGAGGGTAGGGAAATGCCAAGCTTGCCAAGAGTCCAGACCGCTACCCCAACAGCCCCAGTCAGAGTGAGAAGCTAGGTGGGGCTACATTCAGAGTATAAGACATGGGTCCTTAGGATTTTCCTTAGGATTTTCACCCTCTTTTTTTTGGGAAAAAAGGTATGTCTTATACTCCAAAAAATACGGTAAATATATGCTTATTAATATGGAGAATTGGACCTCCATTTCCAGTTTCCTGTAGAAAAAGCAGACTTAGTCCTCATAATTGCAGAGGAATGGAATTCTTTATTCCATTCCATGGAATTCTTTATTGGCCAAGTGTGATTGGACACATAAGGAATTTGTCTTAAGTATATGCTCCCAGTGTAAGGAGAATAAAATACATTCATCGAGAATAAAAAGATACAATACTTAGTGATAGTCAAGGTTACTAACAAGCTATCAATCATACTAGGAAACAAATAAAAACAATATAAGTTGAAAGATACGAGCAACATGGTTATAGTAATAACTGGGAAGAAATAGATACTAGTAAGGAAGAGAAGAGTAATAGTAATATAGTCTTAATAAATTATTTGACACTGTTGTGGGAATTGTTAAGCAGAGTCATGGCATTCGGGGAAAAACTTGTGTCTAGTTGTTCTGGAGTGCATAACATCGTTCTATAGCATCGTTTTGAGGGTAGAGTTTCTAGTGGAAACTCATAAACTAGGAGCAAAATACCTGATAATTTAATATGATTTGCTTTACTTCCTTTGAATATAGTAATGTCTATAATATGAAGCCATTCTGAATCAAGGAGATAGCAGTTCTTAAATTGATAAAACAGCAGGAAGTTCTTCTCTATTTCTTTTCATATTTACATGAAGCTGCTGGATATGTTATGATATCCAAGTTGTATATCTACAGCCTAGGGCTCGGAAGGAGATTCAGTGGCAGTACAGTCCACTAAAGTATTAAACTTACAACCACAATTGGAACCCTAATTTTGGTCAGTAACCAATGCTGTTGTAAAGCAACACATCACATTTTTGCATCATTTAGAAATGGCAATCCCTATGGCTGTCTTTAAGTGAATTCTACTGGTCATTAACAGAGGATCCATCCCAATTCAAGCCATTTTGGGCTAGGTCCTTCCCAGCCCCAACCATCAATGAGGAAAGAGATTACCTGCAACCTCACTTTTGTATTTCTCCCATCTGTGCTTTTTTGGCCTCCTTGCACCCTGCCTCTCAAGACAGCAAGCAGCCTGAGCATTATGTGCTTTGGGTTGCTTTCCACATCCCAGAAAACCTCAGTTATCCCAGCCCAGTCCAAGTTGCCCTGGTTAGCCTGCTCTCTCCATTTGATTCTTGTACCCATCATCTTTCTCCCACTGATGACAAGCCATGCCCAACCTGGATACTAGGCCATATGTGGCTGGCTTTGTGTGGAAAAACAAAAAAGCACAAAGCAACTTAAAGGGACTGCAGCACATTCAAATGCCCCTTTGCACTATGTTCCTTTTTCAGCCTTTTTCAAGATCCCCTCCCCTTTTCCCTTTTTCTGCCACTCACAGTCAGCCCATTCCTACCCAGGAGCTCTTTGCAAAGAAAGGGGCATTTCTTGGCAAACAGCTTCTGTTCAGGGCTGGGGGTTGATTTTGTGCTGTGAAAAAGGGGAAAAAATGACTGCCATGTTATTTTTTTTTAAGGCTCCTGTATTTGGTAGAAGAATACTCTCAAGAGCCAAGAAAAGGTAGGGTAAGGAGGCTATAGGGGAAGTAAATTGGGTGAAGGATTGTAACTGAATAGTACAAACAATATTATGGGGAGCATTGGATGGGCTGTTCCAAGCAAGAGGGATCAGCAATTCAGTTCTATTCCCCATTTCTGTGAATCATATTTCAGTCTGTTACTGTTAAATGCAAGATATTTGTTCAGCAATGCTATATTTCTCCACCATTTAATCAAGGACAAAAAGGCAGTCCTGGCGTGTATTGCTGAAATCTGGGCAAGGGCAGGAGAGGTGGCTCTTTGGAAATTTGCCCAGGTTTTTCCTTCATTCCATTTAACCGTATTTAAAACTGCTGGGAGAGGTCATCTGCAAGCTGAGATAAGGTATCGGCAATATAGAATAGAATAGAATTCTTTATTGGCCAAGGTGTGATTGGACACACAAGGTACATTTTACATTTCTACTTATGACTGAGAAAGGGCTTGATGTGGGCGTTACATAGTGCCTGTGGGGAATAGGATGGGAAGAAACAGGTACAGATTAAATTCAAGACAGAATGGTGATTTATCAAATAATCGTATGGATTAATTAAAATTTTGAAATCCTCATTTCTGTAGAAAGAACAGAATGTAGTCTGAGGGCTTTTCTGGATATGGATCCTACTTTAATAGCAGGTATAGGCTTTGCCCAAGAATTTTATTGGGTTTTTGTTTTTTGTTTTTGTTTGCTACACTTAGGCTAGCGCGCCAAATTTTCTGAAATGAGATACCCTCATACTTGCAAACAGCCGAATCTAAGTGGACTCTGAGCAGGGTGAAATGTTCGGTTTGGACCGGATCGCCTGATCCGGTAGCAATAGCCTTAGGTAGTTCGAGAAGCAGTAGCAAAAGTCCCTGCCGCGCCCCAGCTGAGTGCAGTAATCATCAGACTTTTTTTTTTTACTTTTAAAAGCATTTTTTCTTTGGCTGAAAAAATGCTTTTAAAAGTAAAAAAAAAAAGTCTGATGATCGCACGGCTCAGCTGGGATTGTCAGAACCCTTTAAAAGCATTTTTTCTACAAACTCTTTGATCGAAGAGGTTGTAGAAAAAAATGATTTTAAACGGTTCTGGCAATCAGGCAACTCAGCTGGGATCGTCAGATCCCTTTAAAAGCTTTTTTCCCTCTGGCAATCCCAGATGAGTTGCCTGATTATCACAGGCTTTTAAAAGCCAAAGAGGTTGTAGAAAAAATGCTTTAAAAAGTAAAAAAAAAAAAGTTGGCCACACCCACCCAGTCACATTACCCCACCACCAAGCCACGCCCACAAAACCCGTAGTAACAAATTTTACATTTCACCCCGACTCTGGATAGTAGCAGTTGAGAATAACAGTTCAACAGCATCAAGAGTAGGTGGTATAGGCAATCTTTCGTTTGCCAAGGCCTCTCTTAATATTTTTTGGTGGGCCGAGAACTACAAAGTGTGTGGATCTATATTGAAGGCTTTGAGCACAGATCAGTTGGAAGAGAAACATTAGGGTTTTCGTTATACCTATCCTGTGGCTTGCATATGATTTCCTGTGTCAAAACTTGTATTGCCAGCTTTCAGCTCTCATGATCAGAAGCTTTCCCAGAAACCATAAAAAGGGATTCAAACTAGTCCAACCTCTCTGTATTACCAGTCCCTACCCTGTCTGGGTGTTTGCAGAAAGTATCAGTTTAAGCTCTTGGATGTTGACTCATCTGGCCTTGTGAAAAGATATAGCTTGTTATTTTAAAACAATCTGTTTGTTAACACTGTGGTGATCTGATAGTTAAGCAAGGATTATTGACAGCCACAGGAACATTATGGTTGGAAGCATCTTCCCATCTAACGCAAGCACCCTGCAACTAACTTATACAAAAATTATGTCTGGAACCTCATTTATCAACATTATCAAAGGAATTTGAATGCCTTTTTGGCATTGGCTAGTTTAATATTAATTCTTAATGAAGAAATGTATATTTATTTACAGTTCTAATGATTGTTTAAATATTTTCTCATTTCTTTCAGCAGAAATGAGTTAATAGCTTTTTTTAAAGTATTAACACTTCCATTTTCTTTACTAAGCAATATGTTTTTGTTATATTTGAGTATCATTCATATAAAAATTGTGAGAAGAAAAGTTTCAGAATAAAAAAAGCTAAAGATAGACATATTTGTATTCTTGGTTTTTTTCTGTAAACAAAAAAGTTGCATAATTCTTTTCACAGTTTATAGTTTCTGTTGTGATCCAAGTATTTTGAACATCTTATTTTCTTCCAGAAATAAACTTCATTGCTTTCCAAAATGTGAAAAAAGAAAAAAAAAACTAAGTATAAGCCGTGTATACTCGAGTATAAGCCGAGCTTAAAAACAAAACTCGAGTATAAGCCGTATAGACCCGAGTATAAGCCAAGGGGACGTTTTTCAGCACAAAAAACGTGCTGAAAAACTCGGCTTATACTCGAGTATATACGGTAATAGTAGTGCAGATTCAGTAAATAGTCTGACAGTGTTGAGGGAATTATTTGTTTAGCAGAGTGATGGCCTTCGGGAAAAAACTGTTCTTGTGTCTAGTTGTTCTGGTGTGCAGTGCTCTATAGCGTCGTTTTGAGGGTAGGAGTTGAAACAGTTTATGTCCAGGATGCGAGGGATCTGCAAATATTTTCACGGCCCTCTTCTTGATTTGTGCAGTATACAGGTCCTCAATGGAAGGCAGTGATGTGAAGTATAGACTTTTCCAAATTTATTTGGAAATAATTGGTTTGGGTTTATTTTGATGTGGCAAATTATATGCTTCGCTTGGTTTTTCTTTATACCATACGATTTTTTCTCATTGGTGTCATTGGAATACTGTTTCTTAAAAACTATTATAGTGCTCCAATTGGAAAGATTTGATCAGTTGCTGAACTTTTGGATTGTGTCATTAGATGGGTAAATCTCTTTGGAATCTCAAAAGAGTAGAATCTTAGGTGAAGTCATTCTGAAATATATATTGACATTAGATTAAGATAATTGGTAGAGTCATACTTCCTTACATGTCTGGAATGACTAAAAAAGGACTTTCCTAGCCCACAGAATTTGTTCAGTTTGTGGAGTTCTTCTGATATTCTTTGTCTTTTTTATTTTACCTTCATGTTTGTTTGAGGATATTCAAGCATTAATTTGGATTTTAGAAAATGCTACTTCAGTCTTTCAGATTCAGTTTAAGTTGTTGCTTCTGTTTTACCTGCATAGTATCATAAAAGCAATTTAACGGCACTGAGTATCTTAATCTCAGTGCTGAACTATCATGCAAAATAACACTTTCATGCATATGCCTGAGGCCTTTTTTCTGTATTTCATAAAAGTTTATGAATTATTGTATAGGAAGCTGTTTTAGAGTTTTTTAAAATTAGGATTGTATTAGTTTCAATAAGGGAACATTAATAGGTTCCCATAGTTCCATATCATATAGTATCATCAGCACTATTTTAATGTTAATTAAAATTGTACATCTTGGATTACTATGGATGATAAACTACATTATTGAATTGACACTGGTTGTGCCAAGTTTCAAAAGACTTTTGCTGTTGTAACTATTATCACATCTCAACTTGTCAATGAACAATGGGGGGGGGGGAGAGAGGCAGATAGAAAATGGCCCAGACATCAAGATGTCACTGTGAGAATCAAAGACATTTTGGCAGGTGTTTATAGAAGCTAAAAAAGACTTTCTCATAACAAAATCCAGAAGCCGTATTGGACAATGTGTCCTGAGCTAATGGGGCAGAGGGGAGTGGAATTTGAACTTTAACTATAGGGGTTAGCACTGGAAAGTTCTAAATCTGGTTTTGCCTTCAAATATGCTGAAATGATTGCAATAAAGTTTTGCATAAAGAGTTTGGATTGTCTCGGATCATGCTTGCTTTGGTTGGGTTTGTCAGTCGGAATCTTGATAGGTTGTTGCTCTTAGTGAGCCCTTAAAAACTATTCGTTTAACAAATAAAGAGATGAACAAAAATATGGATTTAAGCAAAGATTACATGGAAGCTGCTTGTGAAAGGAGCCAAAATAATTACATTCAAAGTGCCAGATACACTAATATAAGGTATGAAAAAATTCCTTGATGGAATTTTATTTATTAAATTTGTATAGTACCCATCTTATTGTTAAAGCGATTCTGAGTAGTTTGCAGAAAAATAAAAAGGGAAAAAAGATACAAAACACTTAAAATTAGAAGCTTATACAAGAAATTAAAAACCAAGAGGATGTATGTCATGGAGGTTGGGATCTTCTCCAGTGTAGCTGCAGAATAGTCCAGGAATGTTGCTACAGTTGGATCTGTCCAGAGACTGAGTCATAATCATTAGACATGCCCTCTTGCCCCTCTCTCTCTCTCTCCTCCTCCTTCCCTCATTTTTCGGCTCACTCAGAGAGATGTTTGGTAGATTTCTCTGTACTTCACCATTCCTAGACTATTTCATTCTCACTTTTTTTCGCCTCAATACATCCTATGATTCCCAAGAAGGCATGCTGGTTAGTTCCAGCTTTGCTGACATGCTGCCGCCATTCTAGCCT
>NW_026682314.1:0-7099 GCF_028640845.1 Ahaetulla prasina | reverse complement strand
TGCAGCCAAAGATGGAGAAGAATACGGTCAGTAAAAACAAGACCAGGAGCTGACTGTGACTCGGATCATGAGTTTCTCCTTGCAAAATTTAGGCTTAAATTGAAGAAAGTAGGGAAAAGCCCCAGGACACTCAGGTATGAACTAAATCATATCCTTGATGAATATACAGTAGAGGTGAAAAATAGATTTAATGAATTAGATCTGATAGACAGAGTGCCTGAAGAACTATGGATGGATGTTTGCAACATTGTACAAGTGGTAGCAACTAAAACCATCCCAAAGAAAAAGAAAGGCAAGAAAGCAAAATGGCTGTCTGAGGAAGCTTTGCAAAAAGCTGAGGAAAGAAGGGAAGCGAAAGGCAAGGGAAAAAGAGAAAGATACACCCAACAATGCAGAATTCCAGAGAATAGCTGGAAAACATAAGAATATCTTCTTAAATGAACAGTGCAAAGAAATAGAAGGAAACAGTAGAATAGGGAGGACCAGAGATCTCCTCAAGAAAATTGGAGATATGAAGGAAACAATTCATGCAAAGATTAATGATAAAGAACCAAAATGGCAGGGACCTATCAGAGGCAGAAGAGATTAAGAAGGGGTGGCAAAATTACACAGAAGAACTATACAAGAACAAGCTTAACGTCCCTGATTACCATGATGGGGTGGTCACTGACCTTGAGCCAGACATCCTAGAATGTGACTGGACTAAGTTTTGTGCAGGAGTGGTGTTTGAATGGAATGCTGGTACCGGGTGAGTGATTGGCCAACTCACAGGTAAAAGAAAATTTCAAATTGGAACATTAAAAGTGTCCCAGAGCTGAAATGAGTGGCTAATTGGCATTTAGGAAATTTTATGGAGGGGAAGAACAAAGAGAAGGCTAAAATTCTAAAGTCCAAGAAAGTTTTCATATCTATAATTGGATTTGGAAAAACTAAAAATAACAAAAGAAAAGAACCCAAGGAAAAGTATTTTTTATGTGGATTTAAAACATTTTTGACAGATTTGACATTTAGCTGGTTTGAGAATATTGTGGATTTGAGAGAGACATCTGATGGCGGAAAGAGATACTGCAATATTTGCTGGAAGATAGAAGAGAAAGTACAGCTGTGACCTTGACTACTAAAAGATAATTTGGAAACTGAGAACTTTTAAGGAGTATTTGTCTTTCTACATAGATTGGTTTTGATTCTCAATGGCTGTGGAAGATAAGAAACCTTTAACTTGGATTGGATAAATATTTAAATTAGACATTATTTGAAAACAAAAAAAGACTATATGGATTTTAAGTTTTAATTAAAGTGACATAACTCAAAGTTTTAACAATTTCTTAAATTGGCAATATGGAGTCTTGGATGTGTGAGAATTAATTGAAATGTTAAAATATGCGTGAATCACTAAAGGATAATAAGTCAGAAATCATGTTTTTAAATTTGCATTTATATCCCGCCTTCTCCGAAGACTCAGGGTGGCTTATACTATGTCAAGCAATAGTCTTCATCCATTTGTATATTATATACAAAGTCAACTTATTGCCCCTCAATCTGGGTCCTCATTTTACCTACCTTATAAAGGATGGAAGGGCCTGGTGGGACTTGAACCTGCAGTAATTGCAAGCAGCTGCTGTTAATAACAGACTGTTTTAGCAGTCTGAGCCACCAGAGGCCCTTGGAATACACAGATCAGGAAATAGGGGAGAAAGTGGTAAAAGAGACCATAAATGCGGAGCAAGAAAATAATATTGAAGGAAAAGGAATTGAATGCAAAAAGCAGTTAGCTGATTTCATTGGGATTTACAGTGACAAAAAAAGAGTGGATCGAACATCCTCAAAAGAATCAATCAAAGAGCAAAGAGTGAAAAGTGAAAAGAGATTAGGAGAAAGCTTAGAACTATTTGAGTAATATATTTAAAAGTGAGAAAAGGATCCGGAAGAAAAGATATAATAAATACAAAAGAAAAGAAGGAGTTAAGAGAATGGGATAAAAGAAGAAAATTATCAAGAAGTGGAATTTTGGAGGGACCAAGTGAAAATGGTTAAAGAAGGAAAGATTAGTGGAAAGGAGGAAGGGAAATAAGGACATATTTGTAGATTTAAAGGAACTGTATTAATATTATTAATTGTGGATGGTCAACTAAGTTAAAGGATTTTAATGTAGGATTTGAATATGATGATGTATACTAAAACAGAATAGCAGATGAAATGTGAAATGGCAATTTGATTTAATTTTGAAGACAATTTAAATTAAGAGATAAAGTTGAAATGTTAAAAAGTGGGACGGGGACTTTGAGAAATATATTTTGTAATGGAGAAATAAGATAATTGCTTGATGTTATTGTAAGATATTAGGAATTAAGGGCAGATAGTGATACTTTTTATGTATTAAGAAGAAATTAAGATGATAAAGAAATATGGAAAAAGAATATTATGGCTGAAATTGGAAATATGTAAAATGGACAAAAAAAATGGCAGAAGCTGAAATAACAATATATGGTGAAAAATGATTAATTTGTGATAAAGAATTATATAAAAGATGAATATGGAAAAAATGGGAATATAGATTCTATCTATCTATCTATCTATCTATCTATCTATCTATCTATCTATCTTTTCGTAGATTTTCACGGGTATAGGTATGTAGGTCTTGGCATATTCGGGTCTTTTCCTGTGTAAGGTTGAGAGTATCTTGGTGACGTTTCGATGAAGTCTCACTTGTCATCTTCAGGCTGGTGCTTATGGCTTCATGCTTGTGCGAGCAAAGCATGGTCAGAGCTGCTGCCTCTCTATAAACACTGGTGGGGAGGTGTGGAGTGCTGGCTTTGTCGCTGTAAGCGGATTGGTTGGCTGTGTGGTTGCATCTTGATTGGTAGATGGAGTGGGTGTTTGCAGATTGGTCGGCTGCCTCGCATCATCCTGTGTGGGTGTGGTCCTAGTCTTTTGTTCCTGAGCTTTGGTGTTGTGGCCTCTGGAGTTCTGTGATGTGATGTCTTGAGCAGATGGCTGTGATGCAGCATCCTGGGGCCTGGCCTGGCTCCGAGTCCGAGGTCCTGTCATGTGTTCCTGGCGTGTGTCAGCAGGAAAAAAAAAGAATGTTTCTGAATCCATGAGGATCTAGTGTAGGAATTGGGTGTGGCCAACCACTTGTCTGAAATGGTCTAGGGTCTCCTGCTTGAGCAGGGGGTTGTACTAGAAAACCTCCAAGGTCTCTTCCAATTATATTATTCTGTTATCTGCCTGCTTAAAAAAGCAACTCCTCCCAAGATTCAGCAACTGGAAGAAGAAGAAGAATGCGAGAAAAAGACTGTTTCTATTTTCCAAGAGTGCATTCTATACCTTTGAACTCTTTTACTTTCTTCCCATTCTGTATTGCATGGGAATAGAGACCAGGCTCAAACTGAGAGAAAGGTATTTGTAGACGAAAGCCACATTATATCCAGATTTTATAGAAATGTACTTGGGAGTTAATTCGAGCAATCCCATTGAGCCTAAAGCTAATTTGTCTCAGGGTTTTGTAATCAGAATTCATAAATATGGGATTTTATTCAGGAGAATAAGGGTAGATGGAAGGGACACACTGCAATTCATCTGATTAGATACATAGAACACCATGTCCCAAAACTCCATTTGAGTTGCATGTTCCAATAAGAAGCACTGACCCAGAGTATATAGTCTAACAGCCAATGACCTACTCTCCATTTCACTAAACGAGACAAAATAGATGGGTATTGGCTTTTTGCTGGTAAAAGTTCGCCAAAGAAAGAAGTCTCTGAAAATTGTATCTTATGCCAACAACAACAAATCATCTATTAATAAATCAAGTTTATATGTAGCCCATGACTGACTGTTGACATGTATTGTTTTTGGCAGTTTCCTTCTTCTTGCCTTACAGAATGTTAAACATGAAGAGAGAGAAAAAACAATGAAAGCTGGAAGCTTTCTCATACCTCAATCTTACTTCCCCCTTGTTTTATTATCCTAAATACTCATGTTTAAATGCCTTCAGTGGCCTAAATACAGTCAAGGTGAAGGTTGCCTTGGGGTTTGCATCTAGTAATTTTGGTTTCTTGTAACCTAGCCCTAAATGGCAGACCAGATCTTGAAACGAACACTGTGTAGATCTAAAGCTACTTTTATTAAAACACTATAGCAGCAGAATCTTGCAAGTCTGAATGGGCTTCCCTTCCTCCTGCTTTTATATTCAGGTGGTGATGGGGTGGGCGGGCAGGGGGTGGGTGAGGTTTGTCTGAGGTATTTTTGTAAACCAATTTCTTGGCTTGGGCTCAAATCTTATTCATCTGAACATTGCTTTGGCAGTTGATCTTTCTTCTGTCCTTCAAGGCCACTCTCTCTACTCATTACACACTGTTACACTCCCATGAGACCACCTGTGCCTCTTTGGCTACCATTGGCCCCTGAGAGCAGCTTATATATTTGAGGCTTTGGTGCCAGATAGATCAATGTAGCTACTGCCTATAACTGACTTCTACAATTAGTCCTCGGTTAGCGAAGATAATTGGGACTACTGGGTACTAGGGGTGAAATCTAATTTTTTTGGCTACTGGTTATTGGTGGTGGAGAACATGTGACTGGGTGAGCGTGGCTATGTGACCATGTGACTGGGGGATCAAAAGGCAGAAACTCACTAACAATGTCCTGCTGGAGAAGGTTTGGACTAGATGACCTCCAGGTCCCTTTCCAGCCCTGGATTATCCTCTGAAGCTGCATCTAGTGCCAGGTTTGCAGTCCTTCCTTCCTCTCCTTTTTTCCCCCTTCCTTCCTTCCTTCCTTCCTTCCTTCTTTCCCTGCCTCCCTCCCTCCCTCCTTTCTCTCTCTCTCTCTCTCTCTCTCTCAAAAACGAATCCCCCTACACCCCTGTTTTTTGCCTAGCAATAGGTTGTAAAAAAATGCTTTTAAAAGGTAAAAAAAGGCTCTGACAATCACAGCTGTGGCACCCAATTGTCAGAGCCTCTTTTTTTTACCTTTTAAAAGCAGGAAGTAATGACACCTGGACGGATGGGTGGAGCTTCATTCCACCATCGCTACCGGATTGCGCGATCCGGTCCAATCCGGGAGCATTTCACCCCTGCTGGGTACTCTATTGCTAAGCAATGCAGTCATAAAGCACAATATCCCATGACCTCACTTGACTTGCAGTGGCAATTCTGGCAATTCCAGTTGTGGTGGTTTGGCGATCATTAGGCACGTTCGCACGTGATTCCCACTTGTGACCTCCTGCCAGCTTCCTTGCTGACTTTGCTTGTTGGATGTTGGCAGCGAAAGCTTAACATGGAAATCACGTGGCCATGGGATGCTGCAATTGTTGCAAATATCAATTGGTTGCTAAGTGCCTGTGTTGTGATCACATGCATGCAGGGACACCACAACAGCTCCAACTTTGAGGACCGGCTATAAGTCTCCACATTCAGCGCTGTCATTAACTCTGAATGGTCATGGCACCAATGGCTGTTAAGTGAAGACTACCTGTTGAGGTGGGGGATGGAGGAATCCTTCTGTGAGATTTTGCTTGGTGCTCAGAAGTCCTGCTCCGTATCCTCTGAATACACTTCTAATATTGAACCTAAGGGGTGTGTGTAGTGGTGGGGAAGGTCATGAGACGAGAGAACCATGCCTTCCCTTTCTCTTGCACAACATTTCTGGTTTCAGGATATTAACAGCTCCTTTTTAACCCTTGGGAAGACAGCTACCCAAAACACATCTGTGTCCCTGCCCCATGCAGGCTGAATCCACAAAATTGGATGAATGAGACTTTCTAGCATCTCTCAGGAATGAATCCTTGGCTTCCCGCATTTTCCCCCCCTCCACCACCAGACGCTGAAGGCAAACTAGGACAGGGTGTACCGAGCAGATATTTCCCACATCCATGTGCAGCACGCCCCCATCCCATATGTAGGCTCGGCTGGAGAAGGCAGATAAGAAAGAAAACACCACAGGGAATGGAGATGAAATAATAATGAGGTGCTCTCCTGACGTGATTCCCATTTTTGCACTTGTTGGCTCTTCCCCGACTCCGAAGATTAAAGGGTTGCAGCCTGAGGCTCAAGAAACGAAGGTTATACAAAAAAGGTTTGTATAATCTTTTGTTGAGATAATTTGCTTTCATGGCAAACTACTTCAACAATGTGAAGCACAATTTCTCATTCTACTGATATTTACATTGCAATTGGTACTTTGAAGTATTTGTTTTCATTTATGCTTTTCAGAGGCTTGTGGTTTTTTTACTGGACTTTTATTTTAAACCAATTATTCAATACTATTCTTAATCTTCTGTGAAAGTTGGACCATAAGAAAGGCTGAGCGCCAAAGAATTGAGGCCTTTGAACTCTGGTGCTGGAGAAGACTCCTGCGAGTCCCTTGGACTGCAAGGTGAACAAACAAGTCAGTCCTAGAGGAGATCAACCCTGACTGCTCTTTAGAAGGCCAGATCCTGAAGGTGAAACTGAAATACTTTGGCCACCTAAGGAAAAGGAAGGACTCACTGGAGAAGAGCCTAATGCTGGGAAAGACTGAGGGCAAAAGAAGAAGGGAACGACAGAGAACAAGGTGGCTGGAGGAAGTCACTGAAGCAGTAGGTGTGAGCTTAAATGGACTCCAGAGGATGGTAGAGGACAGGAAGGCCTGGAGGAATATTGTCGATGGGTCGAACACGACTTTGCAACTGACAAAAAATTCTTAATTCAACTTAGTTTAGCCACGTCTCTCCTTATATTCTCTTTTCAGGAGTTCTTTAAGCAGAATTTCTCATTTCAGATGTCGGAGGAAATGTTTAGGCAACTAGGATACCTTGGCTGAATCCTGGCTTCTAAAGAAAAAAGAGAAGCTTAAGGAAGAGGCAATCAGTTTATACTTTAGCAATAAAACATTATTATTTAGAACACAATGAACTTTGGAATGATCCATAATCACAAACAAAAAAAAATATTCTTTTCTTTACCCTTAGTTATTTTAATTTGCTCATTCTGTTTCCCGGTAACATGGACAATTCCTTAATTGTTTGTACTGAAAATATAGAGGCATTAGAACAATCAAGTTGCTAATACTGCTAGGATACTGGTAAATTTCCTGATCAGAATGTCATCATAGGCTC
>NW_026682313.1:0-7102 GCF_028640845.1 Ahaetulla prasina | reverse complement strand
CTGGAGGTCACTTGCATGATGAAGATTGGATCAGCTGAACTGCAAGCTGTACAGAACCCATTTGATAACTTTCCTATGCCAAGCATTCATCTCACAAAAACATTGATTGCTAAAATATAGTTGAACTTTCCTCCTACTTATTAATTTATCTGTGGTATTTCTACCCTCTACCTTTCCTTCATAGTGCTCCAGGCAGGATGTGTCATTCTCTCCCAATCACTCTCTGCCTTTTTTTTTGGATATGAGAAGCAAAAGGGAATTATTTGCAAAATGCTGGATTAACCTGAAGGTTAGCCCAAGTATCTTTTGGAGACAAAAGGGTGCTTTGAAGAACAATAGTATTCACCTATGTCCGGGCACTTGCACCATTGTCTTCTGAAGTTGTATCACTCTTGGTTTAAGAAGTTACAGACAGGATACACACACATCTCTGCATGCCCTTTTTGGCTTCTACTCCAAAGCTTTGCAGAGCCCTGGTTTATATATAGAATCTGTAATCCCTGACATGTGATGTTGGCCACTGGTTTTTAAAAGATGAAATAAACCCATTAAAAATTGATTCATTGGCTAATACCTGTTGCATTAAATCAAATGCTCCATGGACAAGAGCAATGTTCCTCTGCTAGATGATGGAGAAAGTTTCATTGCAGAGACAACATGTTGGATTATTTGAATTTTTCACCTGTCAACTAATTGCTTCTTTTAAAAAAAGTGCTAATATAGAATAATATATCACAGAAGAGGAATGGAGACTTAATAGAGAATTGTTTCTTTGCAGAAATTTCTAATTCAATTCTGCAACAACCAATGATGAACTGCTTGGGTGAAGCAGTTAAAAGTATGAAAGCTATCATACCTATTCAAAACAAATCAAAAGTTCTGACCATTCAATGGGCAGAAAGCCATATATATATAAGCGTATTAAGCATATTATGTATCTTCCAGATCAACTCACCACACTCATCTGTCTGTGTGTGTGTGTTTTCAGTTGATCTGGAAGAGACATATGTATATATGAATGTTTTATAACCACATATGAATTTTTGAAGCATATTATGTCTCTTCCAGATCAGCTCACAACAATCTTCTTAAATTAGTTTGGATCGAGAATAAGCAGCTGGCAAAAGTAGAAATTTGAACAGCATCCGAAAAAAGTCACCAGTCATTTATTTGGACGCTAACTGGAAATAGAGACACATTAAAAATAAGAATTTCCCGGGTGTTTTATCACGTTAAGGAATTATAAGGAGGGTCCTCGAATCCCAATAGAGGGTACAATACAGAAGAACATAAGACACCACACTACTAACTAGAGCATATAAAACATTTGCTAGACCCATTCTAGAATACAGCTCACCTGTTTGGAACCCTCACCACATCTCTGACATCAATACAATTGAACATGTCCAGAAATATTTTACAAGAAGAGTTCTCCATTCCTCTGAAAACAACAAAATACCTTATCCCACCAGACTTGAAATCCTAGGCTTAGAAAACTTGGAATGCCGTCGCCTTCGACAAGACCTAAGTTTAACTCACAGAATCATCTATTGTAATGTCCTTCCTGTCAAAGACTACTTCAGCTTTAATTGCAATAATACAAGGGCAACCAATAGATTTAAACTTAATGTCAACCGCTTTAATCTAGATTGCAGAAAATATGACTTCTGCAACAGAATCATCAGTGCTTGGAATACTCTACCTGACTCTGTGGTCTCTTCCCATAATCCTAAAAGCTTTAACCAAAAACTTTCTACTATTGACCTCACCCCATTCCTAAGAGGACCATAAGGGGCGTGCATAAGCGCACAAACGTGCCTACCGTTCCTGTCCTATTGTTTTTCTTTTCTTCTTCCTATATATGTTTATATACTATATAATATTTTTGTATGATGTTGTGACAAAATAAATAAATAAAATAAAATAAGCTTCATTTCCAATAGCCAGGCACGTTTATCAAAAGACGAACCAGAAAAGAGTGCAATATTTTTCAAAATCGATCCCCCCCCCCCCGTTTCTTGCTATCAAAGTAATTCTTTAAATTCTTGCCCCGGGAGCAAACTCTACTACCTTAGAAGCACTTACAATCATCTCTCGGCAATTAACTCTACGAGCACCCATTCCCTCCAGCTTAAAAAAAAAAACACCAAACGCGCCACACCCCGTGGAGCTCTCACCCGCGGGTTTCCTATTACGGGGACATGACTCAACGTTTGTGTCTTCCCTGCTAGACATCGCGGGGAGGGGGAGGTTAACAGACATTCCCTTCGCCCTTTTGATTGGCGCCCGATATTTAGCTACTTCCCGGGATTGGTTGGTCGGTTCCCGGAGGGCAGCCTCCACAGTTTTGGGGTAGCGCAGTTCACTCTTGTTTTCGCCCCAGTCCCTAACTTTGGGATTGTTGTGTTGCGGTTCTTACGTAAGAATCGACGCTCCTTCTGCGAGGGCAGAGAGAGGGGGGAAAAAAAAAAGCGGAGAACGGAAAGAGAAGGAAGGCGTTTTCTTGGCGCCTCTAAAAGTTTGCCTCAAGATTTCGAGAGAAGCAGCTGCTCAAAGGCCCTCGACCCACCATGGGGAGACTCGCCCTTAGCCTCTCCTTAGCGCTTCTGCTGCTGGCGGCCCTTTGCAGAGGTAAGGCCGATTGGAAAAAAAGTTGCTCGGGGCGATTTCCCTCCCACACCTTTGGTTCCCCACTCGCTGAGCTGGGTGTGGTCGCTCGGTTATTTTCTTCAGCCCGGCGGGTCCACCCTTCTCCGGATCCCTTGATTGATGCCGCTTTGGTTCCAGCAGCCCCGCTGGAAGCTTTATGCTGCATTGCCGCGGAGCACAAGGAAGGGAAAAGCTTTAAAAATTTAGCTTTCGCCCTTTTTTTTTAAAAAAAAAAATTGGGCTGCCACTTCTCCACCCCACCCAAGTTAGGAACAGATTTTGAGGAATTAGTCCCAGATGATTGAGAGATATGGATGGCTTATTGGACTGAAATTGCGTATTTTCCTTGAGCGTTTTGTAATTCATAGGACTATAACAGATTTAAGACCTGGCCTCCAGATAAATCTGTGGTTTAAATAGCATATTATAAGCAGTTCATACAAGGTCACATTTATACTCAAATAAATACTTGGCTTAGGAACTTGAAGTCGTTGCCCAGCAAAATCCACTTCTCTTACAATTTTGCATTTGGTTATTACACAGTAGCCATAGTTCAATAACCGTGCTGTGTGAACCCCATTAATTGTAGATTAGCCTTTAAGCTTTTGGGTCAAAGTAGCCTCCGAATCAAATAGTACTTGTGAAGGCAAAAGCATGAATGTTGCTGTCTATGACATTTCCACTTGTAAAGTTTCAGAGGGACCAGAGAAAAGAGTAAAGCCAAAGGAAATTTGGAAAATCTGCAAAATAAAATGTTATATTGTGCAGTCTTATATTAAATGTTTGTACTGTTGCATTTCAAGAAAGTCCCTGCTGAATTCTGTGGTTTAAAAAGTACTTCTCCAGAGCTGAGATTTTAGTCTATTGCTGCAAAATGACATGAATGTTTGCAGGAGTGTAAAGACTGATCACTTTGATGTGGCGTATATTTTTATGAACTTCGCAGTGTCCCTAAAGTGGGTGTCAGCAACCTGCGGCTCCAGAGCCACATGCAGTTCTTTGAGCCCTCTGCTGTGGCTGCCTGTTGAGTAATCCCATTAGTGGCTGGCCCTGCCCCTCGCCCTCCCCTCCCAGTCACTCCTCGCCTGGCCTGAAAAGGTAAGGGTGATGGCAGGAGAGGGAGAAGGGGAGGGAGGGAGAGGGAGAGAGAGATGTCAAAAGGGTTACGTGGTTCCCAGTGTTTTTTAACAACCGGTTCTCTGCCTTAATGACCGGTTGGGTAGGCATGGCTGGGGGGGGTGTCATGTGACTGGTGGAAATGAGTGACGTTGAGTTGGCTGTGCCCACCCAGGTTTTGTGGCTCCTGGTGTTTTCTGTGGGAAACGGGTCCAAATGGCTCTTTGAGTGTTTAAGGTTGCACACTCCGCCCTAAAGTACTATTCTGAATATATGTGCATGCGCATGTGATTCAGAATGGGATAGTGAGTAATAGGCTTGGGAGAAAGTAATTACAGAATTTAACACAGAATTGTAGCATTGCATTAACATAGATAACACAAATGACTTGATAATAAACTCATTGTGTTATTATTGTTCTAGTATTTTGTTTGTTGAAGTTATTTTGCTCTACTTCATTAAAAGAATGTCTTGGAAAACTAAAGTATTGTCTCATTGAGCTTTAGATGTTGGCATTTTTGGTGTCAGACTTGTCTTTTTCTAAATGCTCAGGATTTCTATTACTGTTATAGCCGTGATGGCAAACCTATGGCATGCGTGTCACAGCCCTTTGTGCATGATCGCGTGCAGCTCCCACTGGCCAGCTGATTTTCAGGATGTGCAGAGGGCGGGGCGCATGCGGGAGATGCACACGGATATACAGGAGTCATGCACATGTGTGGGGAGGGGCAGGAGTCACGTGGAGGAAAGGATGCCTGCCCACGTTTTTGGGCACAGGCTGCAGGGAGGGCCTCTGGAGTCCAAGGGAGGCCATTTTCACCCTCCCAGAGGGTCGAGGAAAGCCTCTGGGGCCTGGGGAGGGCAAAAAAATGGGTCTTCTGGAAGTTTGGAAATGGGCCTGTTTCCGGCCTCCGGAACCCGTGAGAGGCTGTTTTCGCTCTCCCAGAGGGTCGAGGAAAGCCTTTGGAGCCTGGGGTGGGCAAAAACACTCCCCTAGGTGCAGGAGACCGAGTATGCCACGCCCACCATGGCCATGCCCAACCAGCAATTGGGCAGAGAACCGATTGCTAAAATTTTTGAATCCCACCCCTCGTGCACGCATGTGCGGGGAGTGTGGGGGCTCACGTGCACATGTATGTGGGGGGTCTTGCGCGGGGGCACGCGCATTGCATTATGGGTGCCGCCACACACATGCACGCTTTTGGCACACAAAGAGAAAAAGGTTAGCCATCGCTGTGCTATAGACTCAATACTTGTATTGAAAAATGGTAAGACAGAAATTGAGGGTAGTGTGGTTGAATGACATTATAACTTATTAATATGGACTGGTTATGAGGGCTAGCCATAAACCTTAAGTTGGTCTGTTGGAAAATCATGAATATGATTTGGAAATTTATGACTGGGAATCATAAGGCAAGGAAATAAAATGCAGCTTCTACAGGATTTTGGAATTTCCCCGTCAGCTACTCAAAATAGGAAGTTTTGCCTTTGCTGTTTGGGAAAAATGCATTAATGCAATTGAATGCATTAATGCAGTGTTTTATTTTGACTTTAATAAAAATGAAGTATTTTTAGATGTTAAAATATTTTCAGTTTACATTAATTGGAAAGTATTTTTCAAAAGTTAAAAAATAAACATTTAATAGGTACTATGGAGTAATAATTTGGAGGAAATTATATAAAATGTAAAAAAACCAATTATTCTTATCTTCAGAGCACAGAACAGTGATTACAGTACAAACTACATAGATTTTTTTATATTATATCTTAAAATAGCGTAAGAAACTCACTAATGCTATACTTCCATAGCATTTTAAGAGAATGGGAGAATGATATGTCTTTTGAATACTTTTGCATTAGCACATGCAGCATTGGGTCCATAGAGTTTGATATTTTGATATTGAGATATTCATAACTTTCGTTGTGCTTTTTCGTTGTCCTTCAAACTGTTTGCAGTTAATGCTGCTGAACGTAATAAAAATTGATTGATACAGAGACGACTTCCGGTATCCAGCGGCAACGGACGTCTGGAAGGCTTCTCCTGCCTCCAGCGCCCGAATCCGGCCGCCGCCGAGGCCCCCAGGGGCCAGGTGTTCCGAAAAGGACACCTGCCGCACGGACGGCTCGCCAGGGGTCTCCCAGCCGACATACAGGACTGTGGGGACCGATGCTGGCGCGTCCTAGGCTCGGCGGGGTTCGGAGGCCACAGGCCGCGGCCATTATTTTGGTCGTCGCTTGCCGCCAGCCCGTGACACCGGGGCATTGGATTTATAACTGCAGCAGCCTGGAGGTGAACAGGGAACGGAGAAGAATTGAGGAGGAGAAGGGAAGGGAATATCGGTAAACGTGAGTGGACTGCTCCGGAGTGCGGGGGGGTTTTTCCTCCCCTGCGGTTGGAAGAACACGAGTTATTCTGGAGAGAGGAGAACTTAAAATAAGAAGATTACCGGTTTTGTGGAGCTCTGGAGAGAAGAGGTGATGGAGAAATTTAGGAGGGAAGGTTTGAGGCCCCTCCTTCTGGGGAACAGTGGTGGCGCCCAGCTTCGCCTTCACTATGAGAATTTTGATGACATCACTCTTCGGCTTCCTGGTTGACTAACTGTACTCTGGACTCGCTGGTTCCTGTGAGTGCCCCTGGTGGATCCGGAGGAAATTACAAGGATACTGTGCTTGCCTGAGGATTTTGATTTTTTTTTCAAATGGCAAAGGTCAGAGACCAACTGCTGGAGAGATGGAGAGAATTCTGGAAAAGTTATCCAATATGGACAAGAAACTGGATGATTTGCAAAGAGGCCAAACGGAAATAAGAGCAGAAATTGTGACTATCCAAAAGGATTTAAAGGATACTCAACAAGTCTCAGCAGAAAACAAGCAGAAAGTGGAAGGTCTGGAGGGTGAGATGCGGCAGTGCAGAAAAGAGAGGAGACGACAGGCAATGCTGTGCTTGGACTACAGATGGATAAAATGTCTTATTTCCTTAGGTTTCAAAATTTGGAAGAAGTGGACCAAGAAGACTTGAGAGATGTTGTGACTAAATTGTTGGGAGAATTTCTTGGGAGAGGTGTTGATTTCATGAATTGGGATGTGGATCGAGTTTATAGAGTTAATTAGCAATCTGCACGCACGCATGCAGTTCCCAGAGAGGTTCATGTCAAATTTGTGAGAAGAGAGACGAGAGATGAAATTCTTAGAAAACATAGGAGTGGGGCACTGATTTACAGGGGCAGGGAGATAGCCATTCTGAGGCAGATTCCCAGACAGGTACGTGAAAAAAGAAAGAAATATTATTTTTTGTCAAGCAAATTGTACCAGAAGGAGTGGGCTTCAGATGGCTGAT
>NW_026682312.1:0-7104 GCF_028640845.1 Ahaetulla prasina | reverse complement strand
TTTATTTATTTATTTGTCGAATAATATATACAAGCATTGCATAAAGGGTTATATAATATATGAACATATATGAGGAGAAACGAGGTACTAAAACATATATATACATAGGGAAGAAACAGTAGGACAGGAACGGTAGGCACATTTGTGCTCTTATGCACGCCTTTAGAGTCCTCTTAGGAAAGTGGTGAGGTCAACCATGGACAGTTTTTGAGTAAAGCCTTTGGGGTTATGAGAAGAAACCACAGAGCCAGGTAATGCATTCCAAGCATATACAATTCTGTTACAGAAATCTCATCATGCCTCTGCACACTCCATGAAGGCAGATTTTACCTGGGACTACTGCTTCTGGGCTGCCAAAATCTGAACAGCCACTAGATGGCAGCAACACAATAGTTGGGGCAGAAAACCGGTTGTTAAATTATTTGAATCCCACCAATTATTTGAGATCTGAATCTGTCAATCAGTGAAACGTCCTTTCAATTTGGGATGATCGTTTCCATACTTCAACCTTGTAAAGTCTGCAAAAGCCAATCAAATGGGCTGCAGAATGATAGCAGGACAAGCAAAGAAGGGATGGGGCCTGAAGATTCTTCTTCCTCTCCATGAAAAGGCAGGGAAGCAGTGAATAGGAACCAACAGGAGCCACTATTGAAACAAAGGCCCACTTGGACAAAAATCTGGTGCTGCCAGGCCTTTGAACAAACCAGAGCATTCTTCCTTTCGTCTCCTGATGGCTCCTTTCTAGAAAGGTCACTGAGGACGTCCAATGCAGCATCATTAAATGCCATATTTGTTCTCACAGCAAACCCACAAGAATGTCAGAGATAGCAATTTAGAATTAATTGTCTGTATCAAGCTGCCAGTGCAGAGACACTAGATATGAGTGTCAGGCTCTCAGGGAGTACTAGGGAACAGGCTGAAAGGAGACATGTAGAGGGAACGACCTTGAAGGACAGAAGCACAACCCAGACAAGGGTCAGTCAGATAAGAGAAGCTTGAACCCAAGTTACTTTCCCAAGTAACCTGAAAAAACATCTCAGTCAGAGAGATTGCAAAAGGTGATCCAGGATGCCAACCCAACAAGACAGACACAGACTTCAGAGGATAATTAGAACTGCAGAAAAACAATTGCTACCAACCTGCCTTCCATTGAGGACCTATATACTGCATGAGTCAAAAGAGGACTGTCACATCCTGGACATAAACTGTTTCAACTCTACCCTCAAAATGACACTATAGAGCACTGCACACCAGAACAACTAGACCCAAGAATACTTTTTCCCGAACGCCATCACTCTGCTAAACAAATAATTCCCTCAACAGTGTCTAAACTAGTTACTAAGTCTACATTACTATTAATCTTCTCATCGTTCCTATCACCCATCTCCTCCCACTTATGACTGTATGACTGTAACCTTCTTGCTGGTATCTTTAAGATTTATATTGTCTGTTTCCCTATGACTATCATTAAGTGTTGTACCTTATGATTCTTGACGAACGTATCTTTTCTTATGTACACTGAGGCGTAACCAAACCAAGGCAAATTCCTTGTGTGTCCAAATCACATTTGGCCAATAAAGAATTATTCTATTCTATTCTATTCTATTCTATTCTATTCTATTCTATTCTATTCTATTCTATTCTATTCTATTCTAGCTGTAGGAATGAGTTTGATCCCTTTCAACCATTCTGTTCAATTGGCCTCCCATTTCCTAGGATAAGCTAGAATTAAAGGATTACAGATCGTGCCCAAATGGATGGCACTTGGAAAACGAAGCAAAGTCCAGCTTTGGTTGGATATCACACAAAAATGCTGGAAGGGAAAGAAAGCAATGGCAAAGCATGGTTGCCAAAACAACATGGTTGCATCCATTAAACAAGGAATAATGAATGGAAACTGATCAAGGAGAGATTCAAGCTGGAAATAAGGAGAAATGTTCTGACAGTGAGAGCAATCAACCAACGGAACAGAAGTTGCCTTCGGAAGTTGTGGGAGCTTCATCACTGGAGGCTTTCAAGAAGAGATTGGACTGCCATTTGTCAGAAATGGTGTAGGGTCTCCTGCTCGGGGGTTGGACTAGATAACCACTGAGGTCCCTTCCAACTCTGTTAATCTGTAAGAAAATCTGTAAAATAATGTAATCCACAGGAGTAAATCTCTGATGGAAAGAGTGTCTTTGTAGATTGTTTTTAAAGTAATTCTAAATTTTGAATAATTATTATTTTTAAATGGTGGATTAAAAATTCAGCTACCAGATGCACCCTAGCTTGGGTTACTTTTTCTGAAATAATTTGTTGTACTATTTCTAAACAATGAATTGTTTCTGAAACCGTAATCCGTGTTTCAACCTCTCCTTAAAGCTATTTTCTCACAAAACCCTTTAGCTGCTCTCCTGTCTGCTTCTATAATTTTTCCAAAGAAATCACACAATGCCGAGCACACCACAGGTAATCCTCAACCCACAACCTGTCACTTAGCAAAGTTATGACAGACCTTCCTGGGGATACTTAGCTCTTATTCTGTGGGGTCCATTACCACATGTTGAGCTATTGGCTGTGTTCCGAACTCGTGTGACTACATTTTATTACGTTTTTTTCGTCATCTGGTGTATCCAGGAAATGGGCCTTCACTTCCCTGGTTTCGGGAACACTATTCCTCCAAGACTCATTGGGCTCCCGCCCTGTTCTTTAAACCTGTACATCCAGGTTTTGGATTAGGGTAGGGTGGCTGATGGACCTCTTGAGTGATGTTTGGAGCTTCCGAATAGTTGTTGGGTTTTTTCCCGACTCTATGTAGCAATCCCTTTGTTGTTGTTTTTCTGTCATTTTGTCATGACAGAATGAGCCAGCCTAGAGGTAAGCAAAGAAACAAACCGAGATGCCAGCAAGGTCGAGTGGTGCCTCATCTTTTCTTCACTTCATTTCACCTCACTTCCCCTTTTGTATGTATCCCCTAAGGCAGTGATGGCTAACCTTTTTGCCATCATGTGCCAAAAGTGGGAGGAGCATGAGCATGTGCCCACACCCATAATTCTATGCGCTCCACCTACTGTGCATGCGCATGCCACTCCCCTGCGCTCCCCCTGCTTTTGGCACGTGATGGCACGTTTTTCGCTTTCCCAAGGCTCCAGAGCCTTTCTAGGAGCCTGGGGAGGGTGAAAACGGCCTTCCTCACCCAGAAATGGCCCGTTTGCTAACTTCCAATGGGCCCAGAAGGCCCGAAAATTAGCTGGACGATGCCCCTGGGCTGAGCTCGCATGCCCACCGATATGGCTCGGTGCCACTTGTGGCACACGTGCCATAGGTTCACCATCATGGCCCTAAGGGATACATTTTAAGTCTCATAGTGCAGGGTGTCAAACTCAAGTCCCGCAGACCAGATATGGCCCACGGGGTGCTTAAATCCAAGCCGTGGGGCTAGCCTGGAAATATCAAGGGACTGGCCCGTGGTGCCTCTGGCGGCTAAAATGGGCTGCATGCGGGGGGCCCGCACCTAGCTTTCACCCTCCATGGCCTCTTCAGCATTCTGCCGGCTGAAACTGGGACGAAAATGGGCCAAAAATGGGCCGATAATGGCCAAGAAACTGGCCCAAAGCAGGCTGAAAAAGGGCCAAAAAACAGGCCGAAAATGGGCAGCGTGGCTCGCTTTCGGCCAGGTGATGTGCTGCAGAAATGATTCTGTATCAAGCTGATCAAACTCAAGCTTACGAAAAAGAAGAAAGTCCACCATTGTTCTAAATAATATTTTTTTTAAAAAATTATGACTATATAATATTTTGGATCCAAAGCCAAAAAGTGTTTTGGAGTGAGTGAGCATCTTTTTAAAGAAACAGCTTTTTTTTCCCCCCGACCTCATACCATACCCGGTTATATACTCAGGAAAAGATGCCACTTTTTAAGGAAGTGTTGAGAGGCCTGGACACCATATCTCAGGAGCTTTGGCTGCACAGATAGAATTTCTCCAATTTAGACAGCGAATTTATTAAGTCATTATAATGTTAAGGACAGTATTCCAGTGGCAAATATATGAGAGGGCTTAGAACCTGAGAGCTGCAGCCCACTAATGGGCCTTGAGGGGTTTGCAACTGGAAACATTTTATTTCCTGTCTATCCTGAGAGCGCTTCCCAACCCTTGACTCTTTGCAAGAAGCACAGTGGTGGTTCTTTCACTCTTCCTCTGTGTGTGTTGACCCTAAGCAATAGGAAATGACTTCCATGTGAGCTTTGGGGGGAGGGTGGGGACATCAATCAGGCTAGCGGGATGAAAAGAGATAATTCATCATCATCCTCATTTAACGACCCATCATCCCTTGCGGGATGGAGTCTGAGCAACTGAATGGAGCTAGCAACGTGTTTTAATGGCCGGATGCCCTTCCTGTCGCCAATGGAGAATTTTGTTCAGCAGATATATTCTAAATGTACCCAGAGAGAGAAATATCTGCCTCTACCTAGATTGAACTCACAGCCTCTTGATTGTGAGGCTGTCAACTCGCAAAGCATCCCTGGCCTGCTCTCGAGTTGTCATAGGCAAGGGGGATGTGAAACCGATGAAGCAGCCGGCAGCCAACGACAACAGGAGTGCATTCCAGACATATCTTTCTCAACGCTGTCTCCGGGTTACCCACAGCGGCCGGAGGGGAGTGGTCTCTATAACCCGAAATTGCTCCATTGGCAAATGTTATTGATGACACACCCTGGGAGGAGGGGGGAAACAGGGTCGTGATTAGGGTCATTAATTATGTGGGGTCAGAGTTGGCTTCATTTGGGAAGGTGCCGACATGGAGCTCCTATTAAATAACTGGATTTCTTTTGAAGCTTGGCTCGAGGCTCATGATTTAATTAGGGCATCCATCAGAACCCTGACGAAGGCAAGAGCTCCACCTCTAGGCCACCACATCACTCTGATGGAAAGAGATAAATGCAGTATTGAAATGCATCAGGAGAAAGAAAAGGGGCTTTGGAACAAATCCTTTGAGGAAGAATCTTTTTTTGTTGCAGGAGCCAATGAGTCATGAGGGTCACCCTCAGAGAATTGGATATAATGCTAGAAGTTCAGCTGTGTGACAGGACTTAGTGTCCTAGGACTAAAAAAAATTGATAGCAGGCACAAAGAAAATAACCAGTGGTGCTGCAGCTGAGCTGAGAGATATGACTAAAAGAAAGAAATGGCCACCTTTGGAGCCACTGCTCAGAATCCAGAGGAAACATCCACCATTTGTCTTGGGAAACAAAGGGAAAAGAAGACTAGCATCGGTGTGTGTGTGTGTGTGTGTGTGTGTGTGTGTGTGTGTGTGTGTGTGTGTGTGTGTGTGTAATGCCATCTGGTATATGAAATTGTAATTTAAACAAACAGGACATGTAAAGTCCAATAAAATCCCAAAGATAAAGCAGTTTTGGGACCACAGAATGTTCACACCGGCAAGAATCTCAGTGTTCAAAGTTTTACCAGCACTTAAGAATTCATTCTAAGCCCTCCTTGAGATCCTGGGGGGAAGGAAGGATGAGTTAGAATTCCAGCAAATTAAAATGATAGCAGGACTGTGCAGAAGAGCCACGAAAGCTTTTCAGAGGAAGATCCAAGCTCAAAATAAGGAGGAATTTCCCAACTGGGAGAGCTGTGAAGCTGGGAAACAGCCTTCCACCTGAGTCTTGGGGCTCCATGGTTAGAAAATTTTCAAACCACAGTTTAGACAACTTTTGGTGCAGGACAGTCTGATGATTCCTGCCCAGGGTAAGGATGTTGGACTAGAACAGGGTGTCAAACTAAAGGTCCGTGGGCCAGATCCGCCCATGGGGTGCTTAGATCTGGCATGTGGGCCTGCCCTGAAACAGTGAAGGACTAGCCCGTGATGCCAGCCAAAACAGAGGTCAGGAGGGCGCTCGCCTCTCCCGAGCTCCATTTTCAGCTGCAATGGCCTCCTGCAACTCTCTGCCAGCTGTTTTGACCCAACCTTAGCAGAAGCAAGGAACAGAGTCCTTGTCACACACAAAAAAAAACCTCTTTATTTACCTCTTGTGAATTAATTGCATTCACCCACTGAAAAATCCAGGCAAGAGTCCTGCAAGGAGTTAACGGCAGCATCAGACCTTATCAGTTCCTTGCGATAATTGCAAGGCCGTGAGCTCCCAGTCGAAAGGCTGCAAATTAAGTTCTGGCAAGCAGTCTTTGATGCACGAAACACATTGAGCAAAATCTCCAGAAGTACGAACTGTTATCTCCCACGACAACTAGTCCCCTTTCCTTCTATTTATTCCCCAGCCAGGGAGGGGCCCTTCAGCATCCATGTGTGCTTTGCTTCCGAAGTCGACTCCTTGTCCTCTGTTGTTCTCCTCTCCTAACTGCCCTGTGAATAGGTGCATCTGGAACAGGCCCCAGCTGTTCTTCCTCCTCACTCATCAGCCTCCAAAGGCAGCTGCCTCTCCAGTGGTTGGGAAATGTTGACGCCCTGGCTCTATCTCTGCGTCTGACACAGAGAGCCTCCCCCAGACTCCAGAACTGGCCCAAGTTCCACCCCAACCTCCTCATTGTCGGAGTCTGCCACCAGCTCCACTGGCAGCTGGCAGGACACAACACCAGCGTAAATGGAGTTTGGGAAGGTGGTTTGCATCCCTCCTGAGCTCAGGTGCCCCCGATATGAGTGATGTCGAGCTGGCCATACACACACCCCCAGCCATGCCCGCCCTCCCCTGAAGTTAAACACAACCCTGATGCACCCTCAATGAAATCAAGTTTGACACTCCTGGACTAGAAGATTTCCAAAGTATTTTCCAACCCTATGCCATACATATGGCATTTTTCTTCAATCTCCTAAAAGGGTTTTGGAATACACGGGTATTTTGGTCCATCAGCAGCCTGCGGAGCTGGCAACGGAGTCAGACGGTGATGAGGCTGAGGGCCATTGGGAAGTGAGGTGCGGACTCCAGAGCCTCCAGAGACTGATAGTAGTGAGGCAGAGGAACAGGAAGAGCCTGTTCCTAGTGCATGCATGAGAAAAGCTGCCAGAAGGGAAGAGCAACTCAAGCGAAAAGGACAACTCGGGAGTAGGGCCAAGAGATGATTAAAACAGACCAGCACCGGCATTTGAGCTTTGCTGGAAAACGTCT
>NW_026682311.1:0-7105 GCF_028640845.1 Ahaetulla prasina | reverse complement strand
AAATATTTTATTTTATTTATATTTTTTAGATCAGGGGTCTCCAACCTTAGTAACTTTAAGGTTTGTGGACTTCAATTCCCAGAGTTCCTCAGCCAGCAAAGCAGGCAGTCAGTTGCTAGCAGATTCAGCAGATAGATTTTACATAGACATAATCAGTTGCTAGTTAATGCTTTGCCAGTCCAAAAGGAGCAGGAATAAGGTAAGTGGGGAAGGGGCAGTTGGGTGGGCATGGGCTGTTGTAAGAGGTTGTTACAAATGATTTCAAAAGCCTGTGATAATGAGGCAACTCCTCTGGGATCGCCAGAGGAAAAAAAGGTTTTTAAAAGGCTCCTCTGACGATCCCATGGCAGCCCAGAACCTCTTAAAAGGAGGTTTTCTACAAGGTCTTCGGCTGAGGAGCATGTAGAAAACATGTTTTTTAAGGTTCTGGTGATGAGGAACTAAGGTGAGATCGCCAGAGGAGCCTTTTAAAACTTTTTTTAAAAAAGAGTTTAAAGGCTCTGCTGATCTCAGCTGAGCAGCGGGATCCTCAAAGGCTTTTTTTTACTTTTAAAGGCATGTTTCCGGCTGAAGAAAAACTGCTTTTAAAAGTAAAAAAAAAAACCTCTGCTGATGGTGCGGCTCAGCAGAGGCAGGGGGGGCAGGGCCAGGGATTTTTGCCACTGGTTCTCCGAACCAGCAGCCGCCATCGCTACCGGATCGGGTGAGCCGGTCCAAACCGGGAGCATTTCACCCCCGGGTTATCATAACAAAATCTGCTTGTCTTTTACCTTGTTTCCCACTGATACCCAGTAAAGACAAAGGAGCCAGCCAAAGCCTCTTCCTGATACTTTCCCCTTTCCTAGAGTGGAAAGAATACTTCTGTAGCAGCTTCTGAATCTTCTGTTCAAGCCATCTACATAACTCCATATAACCTATATATAAAGAGAAATACCACTCACATCATCATGAAATCTCCAGAACCGTAAAGCCTACAAACTTGAAATTTGGCACGTATGTTCCTCTTGGCTTCTAGGTGCTCGCTAAGAAAGGATTTTTCAAAATGACCATCAGATAATTAGTATTTCTTATACTATTATGAATACACTCTGATGCTAAGGAGTTAGATTGAGGGAGATAAGGGGATAACATAGGAGAGGCTTCTGTGGGGCAAGCCTGAGGGAGAGAAAGGGAGAGGAGAGGCCGATGGTAACTACTCATTAATTTTCAAGCTGTAAGTGTCGATTTATCAAGCCCAATCACATAGTTTCGTAGTGGAGCACGGATATCCAGCTAGTCTTCAATATATTTTCTTGTGGCTACTTCTGAGTGGAACCTCTCCACATCCATTTGTACTAGTCAGGTGACCCTGAGAGCACAGATAAACCTCCAAGTGGCCTCAACAACTCTCAGAAAGAGTGCTAATGACCAGATGACAGTAAGAAATATAAATCATTCCATTTCCCACCATTAAATCACAACTGAAGAAGCTTCTTGGATGAGAAGCAAAACATCTTCAAAGAAAAACAAAAAAGAATCCAGTTGCCTCTTTAAAAAGCATCTTCGGCCCCATCCTTTTCAACCTTCCAGAAATCTCTAAACACGCATGTGCCAGCAGGCTTGGGGATTACAAGGATATGACTATTCAATGAAATGGCTGTACTACCTTCTACATAAATTTTCTCAGCCAATTTGTTACCAATAATATTGTTGATGTTTGTTAGTTGTACTTGTTTTAATATTTTAATTTTATGAATATTTTTAATTGTGTGCTACCTAGAGTCACTTTTCAATGAGATGCATGGCTATATAAATGTAATAAATATTGTTTCATAGATTTTTTAATGTTATCATATACAATATGTACAGAGATGATTATATTACACTGATGCCAAATGTTATTAATATTATATGTGAAACTCTTGGAACTAAAATATTTTTTAATTTTACTCAGTTTTGAACTTTTGAGGCTTCCTTAATTTAACTATTGAGCATCTTTCTATTTTCATGAATTTAATTTTTTCTAATGGAAAATTGTTATTAAATACAAATTGCTGATCTTTACTTGATTGTATTGAAACTTTTGGCACAGTATATCACAAGCTAATTTGACAGACACTTGTAGGATTACTGTTTTTTACAAGATTTTCTGTTCCACATGTCAATTTATAGGTTCATCACAACAGAATTAGTTTCTTTATAAATGGTTTGGAAGATGATGATACAGCCTTCGATTCCAGAATTCTCACAGGGCCAATAGCAGATCCCTCTATTGATGGGGAATGGAGAATTGGGCAAAATTTAAATGGTGAGTGGTTTTGATGGAAAGTCTAGAATGGATAGACATATAATAATAACTAAAAATAGATTGCATGGCAATGCAATATTCAACATCATTATTATTATTATTATTATTATTATTATTATTATTATTATTATTATTATTATTATTATTATTATTATTATTATTATGGTTCATCACACAGTTAACCATATGGGGAGGCTGAATGCGACCACATGTTTATTGGATCCGTGTCCCTCCTGGCTGGTACTGGCCACCCGGGAGGTTACACGAGGCTGGCTCCAGGGAATTGTCAACGCTTCTCTGGTGGAGAGTGTCTTCCCTACCACCTTGAAAGAGACTGTGGTGAGGCCCCTCCTCAAGAAGCCCTCCCTGGATCCAGCTGTTTTGGCAAATTATCGTCCTGTCCAGTGGTGGGATTCAGCCAGTTCGCACCACTTCGGGAGAACCGGTTGTTAACTTTCTGAGCAGTTTGGCAAACTGGTTGTTGGAAGAAATTATTAGGGCAGAGAACTGGTTGTTAAATTACTTGAATCCCACCACTGGTCCTGTCTCTAACCTTCGTTTTGTGGCGAAGGTTGTTGAGAGTGTGGTGGCAAGACATTTTCCCCAGTACCTGGATGAAACTGTCTATCTGGACCTGTTCCAGTCCGGCTTCCGGCCTGGTTACAGCATGGAAACGGCCTTGGTCACGTTGGTAGATGATCTCTGGAGGGAAGCACACTGATCATGAAGCACGACCAAGGACCAGAAGCCAGACCGCAGCTGCAACATTAGCCATTTCAAACCCCTCCAATCCATACATGCAGCAGACTGACACCCGCTATGAAGATGTAGCACGACCACGACCACGAAGCCAAACAACAGCAATGCAGCTCACCAGCTCAAATCCCCCTGCAACTCAGACTAATCTGAGCCAAACAGGGCACACCCCCATCCAATCAGAGCACAAAAAAAACCCCATCCAATCAGAGCACAGCCAAGCTCCCACCCAATCAGTTCAAACCCCCACTAGCTGTTAAAAAGGAAGAAACAGCTGCAATCACACATTGCTTCCAGAAGCACGAAGCTGAAGCCTGAAGATGACGAATGAGACTTCGTCGAAATGTCGCCAAGACACTTCCAATTTTACACGGGAAAAAACCCGAATAACCAAAGACCTACATACAAACACCCGCAAAAACCTCAGAAAACAAATATACATACATATATATATATGTATGAATGTATGTATGTAAAGGATATGCATAGCTATATTAATTAGATATAATAAAGAGAACAATAGGACAGGAACGGTAGGCACTTTTGTGCTCTTATGCACGCCCCTTATATTATTATTAATTATTTTTTTAATTAATTAATTAATTATTAATTAATTAATTATTTTCTATGACTTTTATCTATTTTGTGGTCCCAGTAGTTCTTGCAGATATTCCACATCCACCTTGGTAAGTAGAGTCTGTCAATGTAACTACTTGGATGAAGGGCATGACTTGGTGTCTTTATTTTGATGGTTCTCCTATCCAGAGTGAAGACAACAGTGTGAAATCACAGTTGCCAGTTCTTTAGCTGGTGTTGGCCTTCAAATACAACAAGAATGTAGTTTGGATAAAGGAGGTAGAAAAAAATAAAAAAGAAACTGAAATAAAAGAATTTGTAATAACAGTTTTTCATTATTTCATTTTTTGAGATCTTGATACTTTTTTTGATCTTCTCCAATTCTTTGTCTTCTATTCCACTATCTCTTGGTATTGTCATGTCAATTTTCTACACTTTCTTCTTTTGAACTATTGTTAACACTGCTGTATGAGACAAGACTTTATAAGTTTTAGTATTTATTTTGGCTCACATCTTTTTCTGTATATATACTGTATAGTTGCTTTATTTATGCTTTATTTTTTCTACTACTTCTGTTTAATAGAGGCTGTAACAGCAATTAAGAAGTTTTGTTGTGAATAATCCTTAAAAAATTACTGTGTATGACCATTTCCTAGTTTTGACTACCTGAGGGCAAGGAGACAATCAGTCAGGACAATTCTGAGCACCTCATCCTGTGGAAAAGCAATTGTTCAAATAGATAAATTGGACAAAAAAAATATCTGTTGGATGAAAAAAGGAGAATTTTCACTCAAATTGACCACCTATAGCAGTGATGGCTAACCTTTTTGCCATTGTGTGCTAGGAAGGGTGGGGAGGGTCATGTGCGTGTGTGACCACACCCATAATTCTATGCACTCCTTCCTCACGCATGTGCGACCCCCCCCTCCTTCTGCTCCTGGCACGCGATGGTCCCGTAGGCCTGTTTTTCTCTCTCACCTGGCTCCAGAGCCTTTCAGTAGTCTGGCGGAGGTGAAAATAGCCTTCCCCACCAACTTCTAGTGGGACTGGAAGGCCCATTTTTTGCTGTCCCCAGCCTCCAGGGCCTTCCCCATCCCCCAAAGGTCCTCTGAATGCCAGAAACAGCCTTTTTGCCAACTTTTGGTGGCAGCTAAGCTCACGTACCCGCTGATATGGCTACGCGTGCTACCTGTGGCACGCGTGTCATAGGTTCACCATCACCGACCTATAGCAATATTGAGATTAAAAAATTAAATTAATTATTCTTTCTACTTTGTAAACACTATAGACAAATGATAGAAATGTATGTAACTTGACTTAACTTTTGTTAAGTCAGAATTTTTTCAAGTCATTCTGCTGCAACATGTAATCATACAGTCCATTCATTGTAATCATAATCATGCACTTTACTCACTGCATATGGTACAAGTAATTTGTTTATAATGTTACTTTAATATAACTATAATTGGATAAATGACCTTTCCTATTTTTTTTTCTTGCATTCAATCATGTCTAATTCCAGAGAATTTCTTGGCAAGGTTTTTCAGATGTGGTTTGCCATTTCCTCCTTCCTAAGGCTGAGAGAATGTGATTGGCCTAAGTCACCCATTTGGCTTTATGCCCATGTCAGGGCTAAAATCCAGAGTCTCCTTGTTTCTGACCTGATGCCTTAACCACATCAAACTGGCTCTCACTTTTTCCGTTAGTAGCCATCAATAGCATGGTAATGTAGCTTAGGAACTTGCCTTACTTCACCAAGATAAAGTAGAGCGTGCTCAAGACTATCAAGAATTTATTTGGAGAGATGCCTGGATGTCTGATTTAAGGGACGGACAAGAGTGAATAGAACAAGTATGCCATCCTTCCATGGATAAAGATTTCATTGTTGGAAAGCCAAAACTGAATTATTTTTGAATTCTAATGTGCTCTTTACACCTCATGATTAGGTTAGAAACATGAGTTTTTTGAGGATAAATAATAGATTATGGAAACTACATCTGTCAGAGTTTGTTGCAAAAAACAAATCCAGAAGCACACACACATAAACTGATGCAGCAGGATTCATTCATTTATTTATATACATAATAATACATGAAGTAATGTTTACAATACCAACAGCAGATTCACAGTTTCATTTCAGCTCAGATCAGCAGACAAGCTCACTCACATACACTGGTTTCAGTTTCCTTACTCTGCACAGACTCAGAAGCTGCAGACTTAAACACACCCTGGCTCCAGTCTGTCTCAGCTCCCAATTGGCTGACTTAGTTGCTATGCCTATTCATTGACTCACCTTGTTACCATGTCTTCCCAGTCATGAATATTCTGACAAAATCTTGTCATGGTGACTGCATTCTAACCACATGACACAATGGTTAGAATGCAGTATTGCAAACAAACTCTGTCCACAGCCAGAGTTCAGTCCTGACCAGCTCAATATTGACTCAGCATTCCATCCTTCCAAGGCTGGGAAAATGAGGATCCAGATTCTTGGGGGCATTATGCTGATGTTGTAAATCACTTAAAGAGGACTGTAAAGCCCTGTGAAGCAGAATATAAATCTAAGTGCTATTGCTAATGTCATATATCGGATTTGACTGATTTTGGCCATCTAAGTTCTAGACCTTCATTCCTTTTCTATCTCAAGTGTCTGGATCATAAACTGTTTTTGTTTCTGCAATAAGAAATTTAAGTTCCTTTGTCAGTTAAAAACACAGTATTAAAACTTTTGGGAAAGTTATTTGGTAAACTAAGGAAAAGGAGTAAAGGGGAAAAAATGTCTCAGGAATACCAATGTATTGAAGTAGTCCTGAATGAATATTTGGTGATGATGAGATTGATTTCCCCACACCCACCCCATTTTCTGGCCATGGCTGTCAATATAAGGTTTCAGTGATTTTGCAGCTCCCTGAAATTCTGTTTGGTGATGAATTGGTTCTGCAGATTTATTAAGGCTGAGTATCACTGATCCAGAACAAACTGTAATTTGGAGCTGAGTCCTAAATATATCTGCATCTGGCCTGAAGAAAGTTTGATTTATTCTCAAAAACCACTGAGCTCCTATACATCAAAAGTTGAAAGTTTTCTCGTTTCAAAATGCTTGTGTTTGGCACTTTTATTTTGAATACCAGATTCAGAACACTTATGCACGACAGAAAGAAATCTTCAAAATAAACCTTTAATTTTTATCACGTAAAGTGATAGCTACAGTTGTCTCCAGTATATCTCTTCTCTAATTAGAGATGGCACATGGACTGGCTCATTACTTCTGTCTAATGAGCCAGTTTTTCTGCCACCTCTGTAATCAGATAAGGGATAGGTACAAAATGTTCCCATAAAGTTATTATAAATCATTTTAATCAAAAGAATTAAGTTACTGCCCTCCATAGTTTTGTCCGGAACCAAGATGGTTTCATTCAGAAAAGGTAATTGTGCAGAGAGAGCTCTGTGTGCTGAATTTAAGATTTCCTCAAGCAGCACAGAGTT
>NW_026682310.1:0-7106 GCF_028640845.1 Ahaetulla prasina | reverse complement strand
AGATGGAATTAATAGAATCTCCCCCCCACCTAAAAATAACATTCATTTTTCTAAAATGGAGTTTTCCAGTGATTAAGCAGTAACAGTAATGAGAAGGGCCTCAAATTAAGCATTTGTAATAATCAGTTTGTTAATTAAAGTATCAATTACAGCTACAGAAGAAAATTAAGAGCTCAACATTAAATGGAACTTTTAATTATTTTTAAAAGTAGGAATGTTATGTCTATATAGCCATACTTACACATAGTTTGTATTTATTTTGATGCCATTTGAAAAGGATAAATTTTAGACATGATCAATTTTGGACTACAACCCCCATAAATTGCCTACAATGTGGCCAAAAGAGATTTTATTCAGCATGTTGGAGTTCATATAGATTGGGCTTCATATAAAGAGCTTCACATAATGGGCAGCTGTTATGGAGGATTGGATTGAAGGTTAGAATATCTTCAAATTTAAGGCACCATTTGACATTTTCAACTTATGTATTACTAACTTGAAGTGTTTTTGTGTAATATGTTAATTTATAAGTGAATTGGCACTGAAAATCAAAAACATCTTAGAACAAAAATGAGAGATAAAAAGAGTTGCGTGCAAAGGCATAAGGTCACTGGAAAATTTTCAGCTGGATAATGGAGATGAATTTGAGAAAGTTAAGTAAGTATGATGCATTAGTTGCTTTTAATAATCTCCTAATACTGTAATAGTTTCCAGAGAGTTCATCTGTTAAGTTTATCTTGCATGTCTTAAACTCTCCCAGTGGAAATCAGTAGGACTTAAAAAGACCTATCTTTGGCTGGATCATGAGCAAAGCAATATATTAGTAAATAGTTCCTTTGTATTTAATAATTTTCTGTTCTGTCACATTTAGAGGCACCTCTGGAAGCTTTGCTGAGCAACATGTAGAGTCTTATATGCAAAAGTTTCATACTTCTACTTCAGCAATTGGCTGAAACTGCATGATTCACCAAAATGAAATTCACAGCAGCATGAATCAGCTCATAATACATAGAATCTGCTGAAATCTTTCTTGCAACAGTTTTCTGCATGTGAACTTTTGCATAGGAAAAAATATGCCAAATGAAACAAAGCTAAGTAGAAACTCACATACATTGTGGAAAATTGCCTACAGCAATGATTACACATTGATTGATTTATTTTATTTTTTATTTTATTTTATTTATTTGTCAGAACAGTATATATAGTCATAAGCATGAAATAACTATACGATATATAAGGATATATATAAGTGTAAGTATGTAATAACTATATGAATTGGATACAATTAAAGGGAACATTAGGACAGGAATGGTAGGCACGCTTGTGCTCTTATGCACACCCCTTACAGACCTCTTAGGAATGGGGTGAGGTCAATAGTAGATAGTTTCTGGTTAAAGCTTTGGGGATTTTGGGAAGAGACCACAGAGTCTGGTAGTGCATTCCAGGTATTAACTACTCTGTTACTGAAGTCATATTTTCTGCAATCAAGTTTGGAGCAGTTCACATTAAGCTTAAATCGATTGTGTGCTCGTGTATTGTTGCGATTGAAGCTGAAGTAGTCTTCAACAGGAAGGTCATTGTAACATATGATTCTATGAGTTAAACTCAGGTCATGTCGAAGGCGGCAGTGTTCTAAATTTTCTGGCTGCTGCTGGCTGGTGAGATCTTTGTTTATCAGCCATTGCTTATTATTTATCCTTCCCTTCTAATTTTGCCCTAAGTGATTTTTGAAAATACTACATTGTTCTCTGGTCTTTAGTTCTTTTTTGTAAGCATTCATATTTAGATGCATATTTCATTCAGAATGACTGGAAGCCATTAAATGATATTAGCGGTAACACTAAAGAAGTTCAGGGTGGGGTTTAATCAGAGAGTAAAAAAAATATCAGTGAGGTTAATGTAAAATTAATATACCATTGTTACATGAAGCTAACTTCATGTAACAATGGCATATTGATTAATTTTACATTAACCTCACTGATATTTTTTTTACTCTCTGATTAAACCCTACCCTGAACTTCTTTGATTCACTTCAATGGACAAAAAGGTTCTGTACACATAACCTAAGAAATGGATAATCCTTTCTTTGGAAGAATGAATAAGATCTATGTATAAATTTAACAAGGCTCTGAATCAGGAAAACATGAGATGGAGATTTTCAGAAATAGTGGGGAAATGAACTATATCTCCAAGTCATAATCTCAAAAGGGCAGTATGTTCATCTATATATCTAGCATACAATGATGGGTAGGACCGCATTGTACATTTTCAATCTAAATGTATTGAAAAGAACCAAAATAGAAGATTCTTTTCTACACAGGATGACATTTATTTCTTTTTCAAGGCACTGATTCATATATTTTAATGAACATTATTGGCTCTGTATCTTTTGTCCTATTGCCAGGTTTCTTAATGTGCTCGAAACACTCTCGCTGTCACTGTGATTTTCCATAACAGAAAATCAAAAGCTTCCAAAGTATAAAATTTCTTTCTCAATTGAACCTCCCAGAACCTGGCAGGCACATTTTTCTTCCATATTTAGATAGTATGAAGTTTGCTGAGTTGAACTTCTCCTCCTCCTCCTCCTCCTCCTCCTCCTCCTCCTCCTCCTCCTCCTCTCTAGGGTGCATGTTTGTGGATATGTAAGTCTTTTATTAGAGCATGCATTAATTGCAAATGGAGTGCTTATTAGGTTTAATTTTGGAAATTCCTGTCTAGGCCACAATGTTCCTTCCTGCATCTATGGTGCCTCCAGAACCAATTTGTCAAGAGATATAACCCTGCTTCAGTTTTATCTGTATGCAAAACACACATGGATTTCAGGGTCCTCTATCTATCCCCACTGATGTCAGATGGACTTCTCCTTATAGTGATTATTCTCTGGAGAGAAATCATTCAGGCAACAGAAAGAGTCTACATTAGGGCATACAAATGCTTAAATTATAATGCAGATCAATGACAAGAAAAAGGTCATCTATTTCTGGAAACTTAGGAAAGATTTATTGTTATTAACCAAGACGAATGCAAGGTGAAGTCTCCCTTTATGAGTCTCTCCACAAATGCATTAGCTCATCTATGAATGTAAAAATCAACTCCCAGGCAGTTGGGGAGCAACAATCTGGCTTCATCCTTCAAAATGCATTCCAATTTTATTGCAGAACAACATTTGTTTAACTTTTCAAGAATGTTTTGTTCCATTACCACTAGTGATTATTAAATCATTTAATTTTCTCAGTATAGTTGGCTGATGTTGCTTTAGACATGATTTCCACACACACCCCTTCATAGAGTAGAGGAACACGGTATTTATGTCCATTTCCTCTGTAAATTATAAAAAAAACCCAAGGATTCCTTTTAGGCAGGGGGTATTATCTCTACAACACATCTGCTCATCCACACAGAGACAAATTACTGTTAGGTTTCAGATTAGGCTTTATGAGGTGTTACTCATATCAGCTCATCAGTATGCTACCACATCATTTAACTCCAGCCTGCTGGTTTCCAGGTGGATTGGACTGTAAATTTCATCATATTTCTTTTCAGTAGCATTCTGCTTTAAATCCCTTTTCTCTAAGAAAACTGCTGGATGAATATTATCCCAGGATATTAATTTATTAATTAAATTTCTATGCCATCCATCTTACTAAAAGAGTGACTCTGGGTGACTTACAATATAATAATAATAAAGTTAAAAAGTACTAAAAAATCAAAATGAAAAATATTGCATTAAAAAATTTAAAGTAAAAAGTTAAAATATATTAAGTTCTGCATGAGACCATGGGTCCAGTCATGCAAGCAAACTACATTAAGAGCTTTTCCATAGTCAGTCTTCATCTGTTAGTAAGGTAAAGGTAAAGGTTCCCCTTGCACATATGTGCTAGTTGTTCCCGACTCTGTTCTGTCTCCATCCTCACTTTGGAGTAACGAGCTGGCCTACAACAGTGGTTACAGGGCTCCTATCAGTGCTGGCCAAGAAAACGCAGCTGCCTGCCAAAAAGTTCAAACAGATTAAGACTTCAGCTCATTTCGACACGGTTCAGCTAATTTGCTTCCCGTAGAAGTGAGAGCAGTCCCAAAGCTCCTTATATATCCTGTGGGGTGGGGCTCCTGCCCCACCCTTCCCTTTGATGATGATGCCTCTCTAATCTTCTGAAGCACGGGTCGGTCCAGGCTTGATTAGTATGGTTATCAGCTGCGTCTGTAGGCGAAGGGAGGAATCAGGGGATGTCGGCCTCATTACGTCCTCCGACTGGCCTGGTTCTGGCTCCTGGAGCCAGGCCAAAGGAATTGGTGCTCCTGAGATAAGCCTTACTGGTCCTTCCCCCTCACTCTCAGAGTCACTTTCGGGCATGGGCCAGGTTTGGGGGCTGGAGCCACAACAGACTCTAGAAGGTGGTACTCATCTCCGTTTCAAAGCTGAAGAGCCAGCGCTGTTCGAAGACATCTCTGTGGTCTTGTGGCTGGCATGACTAAATGCCAAAGGTGCACAGAATGCTGTTATCTTCCCACCAAATGTGGTCCCTATTTTTCAACTTGCATTTTTTACGTTCTTTCGAACTGCTAGGTTGGCAGAAATTGGGACAAGTAACGGGAGCTCACCCTATTATGCGGCACTAGGGATTTGAACCACTGAACTGCCAACCTTTCAATCGACAAGCTCAGCATCTTAGCCACTAAGCCACTGCGTCCCTTAGCTGTTAGTACCCCTTGCATAAAAGACCTAGAAATGGGTTTGCCTGAACAAACTCTTTTCTGGATTTCAAATCCTTCCTTCACTATGGCTGTACTATAGCAAAGATTTCCATCTAGTCTTCAGGTAAACCATGGTTTTCAACTGGTGAATTTCCGTGTTTTTCTTTCTCTCCCTCCCATGCTAAAAAAACAGGAACCAATTGTTTTCCTTTCTGTGGCAGGTTCTTGAGAAATGGTAGAAAAAAAATTCAACACTTTTACATTTGGAAGAATGTAAATCATCCAATTTTTTTCTTTATTTAATAAAAAGTCTCAGTTTGTGCAACTCTGGGAAGCTTAAAAAATAAATCAACAAAAATTATAGTAAAGACTCAGAACACATCATCAAACATCCAACAAGACCCATAGGAAAACAAACATACCAGTCACATCACACAAGGTGTCCCTCATCCACTCTGAGGACCTGCAGAGTGTTAGAATCAATTGTTCATGGTTTGTTTAGAGAGGGCCAGGGTGTTGCCTGTAGAAATCTCAGGTGAATAACAACCAAGAGGGCAGGTGCCACAACAGAGAAGTAAAAAACAAAGAAAAGTTAGCAACTCACCACTTCGCTGAATAATACATTAAAAACAAATGGCTAACATTTTGCAATTGCTGAACCTTTTTTTTTTAAGGTCTACCTTTTCATGGAAGACAACCTTTCAGCTTAATATGAAAAGCTGAAGGATTGTTTCTACCCAGGTAACATCCACCCAATGCACTAAAGTGAGGAGACAGGGAATAATGCGGGTCCCATCTTCTACGGAGGTACATCCGGTGGGACCCAGAAGAAGGGCCTTCTCTGTGGTGGCTCCCTCTCTTTGGAACATCATCTCCACAGAGATTACCATGCCCCCACTTTTTAGCAGGGACTGGTTTTGCCCATGGAATGCAGCCCATTGTTTGATTGCTTGTTGTTGCCATGGGGTGGGTGGTTATTGTTTATATTGGGTTTATTGTTTGTAAGCCACCCAGAGTCACTGAGAATGAGTGGATGGCCATATAAATCTTCTAAATAAATAAATAAAAAGCAAAAAGCCCTCACCAGACAATTGTAACAGAGGCATTTGTGTAGGATCTAGTGAAGCACAGTTGGTGGGAAAACTACATTTGATGAAAGCTGGAAAATTCACGTGGAAATTGGTGAGAGAATGGTGTCATTTGTTCCTGCCCTCCCCAAAATGATAGGTAAGGAGGAAATAATCAGCCCTTATTTACATCTGCATTATCTTACCAATTAATAGGACAGGGCAATGTTATTTAATTTTTCTGAGTCTGCCTTCTGGAAAAGGTGGCTACTCAGGTTGCTTTAGATTAAAAAAACCTGCTAATGGTGAAAAGAAACCTGTAACTTTTTAGTATTACACAAAAGCACAATAATAGCTTTCTTGCTTAAAAGTTCTGTCATTTCCAAACAAGACGGCCATTCATCAGCATAATGAACAGCTATAGTTCAATTCATTTTGAGGTTTCAGGATGGGAAAGTTCTGTAAGAAACTGCACCTACTTCAGAATTAATTTTGTAAGTGGATCACTAAATACAACACACCTAAGAATTACCCTGTGGTAAGATGGGCGGCCAATAAATTTTACAAATAAATAAAATATAAATTAGAAATATATTTTGTAATCAAAAGGACACTACATCACCATGTAAAATTTTGTTCACTCACATACCCTTGTCATTTTCCTCTAATGATGATATTTGCCATCCTCTATGAAAGGGCATGGTTTTTTCCTCAGCTTAATGTCTTAGTACCTTTTTGCTGACTTTTCATTCCAGGGTCTTGGGTTCAGCAACGTGACGTCAGGCACAAAGTGCTGATGCCCAGAATTCTCTAATTAATGATTCAAGTCTCTCCTGAGTTGCTTCTGTGGCAGCCAACATCTTGCCCAAGGCAACCAGCAAGAGAGAAAAAGGAATTCTGAAATCAGACCTAGACAATGATAGGTTATATACTGTGTATTTCCTAAGTGAAGTCTGAGTAGTCTGGGGACAGGACTTCTACATCACCATTTTCAGTCCCAAAACATTTGGAAGCAGCTAAAGGTTTGTAATTTGTGATGGACTTTGTGCATGCTAATGTGAAATGCTGAAGGCAAGGAGGGAAACTGTCTGCCTGCCTGCCTGCCTGCCTGCCTGCCCGCCCTTAGCAAGGCTCCTTAAATCCATTCAGAAGAGAAAGGGCAGAAAAAAACCACCATCCAGCACATTGGCTGCAGCATATTTCATGCCAGTGAGACAAACTGCATAGCATAGCATAGCATAGCATAGCATAGCATAGCATAGCATAGCATAGCATAGAATAGAATAGAATAGAATAGAATTCAATTCTTTATTGGCTGTATGATTTGACACACAAGAAATTTGTCAG
>NW_026682309.1:0-25456 GCF_028640845.1 Ahaetulla prasina | reverse complement strand
TTGATTTATTACAGAATATCTTGTGGGATGTTACAGTGCCTTAACCTCACACCAAGCCCTAGATAGCCTGGCACAATGGCTTAATGAATTAAGCAAGAGCTTCCATAGAAGCAAATAAACCTGAAAGTGCATGAGGTCAGTGTTTTGCAAAGCATGTCATATAAATTATTGAACAAAACCTTTTGTTTTTAGTCAGGCCAGCGATGTAGCACTTTTCTGAGTGGCTACTTAAGCAAGCTTATTTCAAGACAGATATTTGACAGTTAATGTATTTAGTAAATGTGAGTAAATGTGAGTAAATGTGTATTTAGCTGGGCACCCTCTCACTCAGGAGAGAGTTGTGAAGAGGAGAGAAGTGAGTTGGGCCATAGCTTGTTGGCTAATGAGAGGAGCTGGTTAAGTTGATGCCGTTGGATGGTGTGGCGTTTGTGGCTTCAGGTTTGCATTGGTGTTGAGGGCAGGGCTAAGCACCATGGGGCAGGGGTGAAATGTAAAATTTGTTACTACCAGTTCTGTGGGTGTGGCTTGGTGGTGGTGGGGGTAATGTGACTGGGTGGGCGTGGCCAACTTTTTTTTTTTTAACTTTTAAAAGCATTTTTTTCTACATGCTCTTCAGCCGAAGAGGTTGTAAACAAATGCTTTTTTTTTATTACTATTTGCATTTATATCCCGCCCTTCTCCGAAGACTCAGGGCAGCTTACACTATGTCAAGCAATAGTCTTCATCCATTTGTATATTATATACAAAGTCAACTTATTGCCCCCAACAATCTGGGTCCTCATTTTACCTACCTTATAAAGGATGGAAGGCTGAGTCAACCTTGGGCCTGATGGGACTTGAACTTGCAGTAATTGCAAGCAGCTGTGTTAATAACAGACTGTCTTAGTCTGTTGAGCCACCAGAGGCCCTTTTAAAAGCCTGTGATGATCAGGCAACTCAGCTGGGATTGCCAGAGGGGAAAAAGCTTTTAAAGGGTTCTAACGATCCCAGCTGAGTTGCCTGATTGCCAGAATCTTTAAAAGCATTTTTTTATCAACCTCTTGTAGAGCTTGTAGAAAAAAATGTTTTGAAGTGGGCAGATTCCACAGATGTGCCAATATGACATCTCCAGTAAAAGTTAGCTTTGGGGAACTGCAAGTCTCTGAGTTTGATTTCGTTGGGGGTGTTACTTGGAGCCCTGACAGATCATGCCTATCATTTCCAATATTCTTCGTGTGTGACAGGAGTTGAGGGAGTTGAAAAGAATAGAATAGAATTTATTGGCCAAGGGTCAAAAAGGGTCAAAAGATGTCTAGAGCACCGCTGGAGGAAGAGGAATGATGAATCCAATCAACCATGAATTAAAGCCACCATTAAGATACTAACCTGTGGTAATATTTCTCTGCTTTTGTTGCATCTGCAGAGAACCACCTGGCAGCCCTGTTTAGAATTACCTGCACTGACTGGATAAGAGGAACTCAGAGGTTCACCTTCAGAGGAATTTTTGGTGCACCTGGTGGATAAAATTGCTTGGATCTGTTCTCATTTGGAGACCAAACATGGTACAGGTCCTTTGTAGATGCCAGGAACGATTTACCCAGTTATTCGGAAACATTTTGATCCCCTTGGAGCTGAGAAACTGGACAGGGCCCTTCGGACTGTAAGTGCGGCCATCTGTAAATTAGACCCATGTCCCTCCTGGTTGGTCAACATTACTCAGGAGGGGACATGTAGATGGATCCTAGCAATGGTTAATTTAGCCTTGAGGGAGGGAATGTTCCTGATACCATGTCAAGAGGCACTGGCATATCTTCTTCCTAAGATGTTGTCACTGGACTTTACCGCTCTGGACAATTTTGTACTTTTAAAAAATTTAATACTGTGATATTTTACTTGATTCTGCTTTTTACGATTATTTATTGCCGTAGTGTATAAATAGTTTGCAAAAGGACAGCATAAACGACAGACAGAGAATAAAGCAGATAGAACAGTCAAATAAAATGGGTATCTATTGAGTACACCATGGGATCAAGTCAATTTTTATTCTGATTACTTCCATCCTGCCTTTAATGTTCTCCAGAAAGCTCATCAATACAAACAATAAAGACAGGAACGAAAACAGATTTTTTCAGGGAAAAGAAGGGGGCGGTTAAGCCACAACAGGATAATTTAAAAATAATTAGCCTGCTGTGTTATGCAACTGACATGCAGTCATCACACATTAGTTCCTTCGTTTTTTTGAAATCGGGAGTGAAGCAATAGAAACAGAAGCCAAGTCCTGAATGTGCCTCGGGTTACTCATTACATGATTTTTCTTCCCTTCCTACCTTGCCCCTCCCATACACACGTTTTCAAACAAAGAGGCATGGAAAAGAAGGATGCTGTAATGAGTTCAGGAAGGTCAAATGTGTCATGTGAATTGCATAGCTGCATGCAGTATCTTTCTATGCAATTCTGGAGCATTAGGAAAACAGGAAGGGGATGTTTCCTAATGGGTTTAGGTTTCACTTGGCAACATTTGGAATCTCCACCAAACTAGCCATGTGCCTTCCTAGCCAGGACTTGCCGTGACATCCACTGACAGGATGGCTGGATTCAGCCCTGGGTCAGGAGGGGAATCCAAGAACAGGAAAGCAGCTTAGAGCTAAGGAGAAATTTCCTGACAGTTAGAACAATCAATAAGTGGAACAACTTGCCTGCAGAAGTTGTGAATGCTCCAACACTGGAAGTTTTAAAGAAAATGTTGGATAACCATTTGTCTGAAATGGTGTAGGGTTTCCTGCCTGGGCAGGGGGTTGGAATAGAAGACCTCCAAGGTCCCTTCCAACTCTGTTATTATGATGATGATGATGATTCTTCCTGGCTGTAATGGAAAGAGAAACAGGAGGCAGAGTTGCAACCAAGCCAATGGCCAGATATAAGAAATCTGAGTCTGGGCCAGAACTGTTCTTTGAGAAAGTGCCTCGTATGGGACCCTCCCTAATTCTCATAAAGCTAAAGAGGGAATGAGGATAAGCACATCAAACTTGCAAGCTTCTGCTACAGCACAGGTGTCAAAGTTGTGGCGTCACATTGCCGTCACGTGATGTTTTGTGACACTTTTCCCCTGGGGTGGGCATGGCCTGCACGCAACACATCCAGTCTCCAGTTTGACAACCCTGTGTTGCAGTAACTTTATTTTAAAGTTAGTATACCTTTGTGTGTCTTTGGTTTCCAAGTTTGGTTTGGAAAGTCTTGGAGGACTGGTAGTGGCTAATTCTACATAGGCAATTTGCCATGAATCAAAATAAATATAAAAATGACACCCCCATTTTCCCATTTGCGTGAGTTACAGGTTTGCTTTCCTGGCCTGCTCCCCCTCCCTCTCTCCCTCCCTCCCTCCCTTCCTTCCTTCCTTCCCTGCACAATTTGCTTGCTTATTTTAAAATTCCATCCTGCTTTTCGTCTCCTTGGTTAAGACAACTGGGCATGACCATTCAGTGCTGATATAATGGGGCAGCATCAAGCTGACCTTAAATGACCTTAGAAAAAAGCTAAGCAGGGTTGGAGCTGCTGAGTTCTTGGACAGCATCCGGAACAGCTGTGCATTCAAATAGCCCTGCCTGCTAGTTTCCCCTTTTTTTAAAAAAAAATTAAGAGATGTATAAATGTATTGTATTTTTAATTTTTTATGCTCTTCAAACTGACTTTACAAATATATGTATATGGAAATGAAGATTTCTCCTAATGTCATTGTATATTAGAATGTATCAATGTGAATCATAGCAGCTATTCAGTTAGTAACATGGATATATGTGATTACAGTTGTCCCAAAACCTTTCATGCAAAATAGTCTTCCTTCCCCCTCCTTCCCTCCTTCCTTCCTTCCTTCCTTCCTTCCTTCCTTCCTTCCCTCCCTCCCTCCCTCCCTCTGTCTGTTATGAATAAGCTCACAATTATGAGCATGAGGTGTTCTTTCTTCATATCAATGATATGCCAAGTTGGAGCCTGTGAATTCTATAGGAATATGATGTTAGGAAACTGGCCTAGAAATTTGCCCTCCTCTGGCTATTTATTAAAGTTTGTTACAATGGCATGGCAGATTTTAAAACTGAAAAATTTGAAGCAAGAATAAGCAAAATGGTGCCCAGTGGCATTTCCCTTGGTGCCACTTGGATTGCCTACCCCACTTGACTTAATTTTTTAAAGTTCCTTTGAATGAATCTAAATAAATGGGAAGCTGTATTGTGGCTGTGCTACAAAATCAAACACCAGCATTCCATATTCTATTTCTGTAGAAGAATGCATCTCTGTCGCACGTGGTCCCCAAGGTTTTCTTTCCCATGTTATTGTTTGAACTTGCCCAGAAAAATCTTCTCCCAAGTGAACATTCTGACTTTAATAGGAGGAGCCTGAAAGAAGTTGACAACTTGCATGGCTCCATTAGGTCTACTGTAGAATTGTCCTGTCCTATCCAAGCACAGAGGTTTGTGCTTCAGAGGCCATGTCTACTGTGGTTGCTGGAGGCAAAGTAACTTCCAGTCAGCCCACATTTTGTGTGTGTGGGAGTTATGAAGAGATCGTAAGTGGTTAGAAGGCCAATGGAAAATAACTTGACTACTGGTCCCTTCAGTTTCTCAATCAGATTTTATTAATATCTTATTAGAATAGAATAGAATAGAATAGAATAGAATAGAATAGAATAGAATAGAATAGAATAGAATAGAATGTATTTGTGTACTTAAAATGTACACTAATCAGCATACATTAAAATGAAATTTCATTGCATTCGGCTCTCAAAAGATAACTATTATGCATATACCCACATACACACACATATATGACACAGAGAAAGATCACTGTCTAGTTCGAATGTATAGATATATATGGCAAAAAAAAAAAGAATCCTGCAAATTTACAAGATGGATGGCATAAGGAACAAAGCTGTTATAGAATCTAGTAGTCCTGCTATAAATACTTCAAAACCACCTCCCAGAGGGGAGCAACAGAAATGGACCGTGAAGTGGGGTGTGTGGGGACTCTAACAATACTTCAACCTCTAAGCACATAGCGCTTATAAGCAGTATCCTGAATAACAGGAAGTGAGCTTCCTATAATCTTCTCGGCTGTCCTTACCACTCTCTGGATGGACTTTCTATCTGAGGCACTGCAGCCACCAAACCAAACAGTGATGCAGTTTGTTAAAATGCTCTCAACTGGGCCTCTGTAAAAAGTGGCTAGGACAGGAGAAAGATGCGCTCTCTTCATCGGATGCAGGAAATGCAAACGCTGGTTTGCACTCTTGCCTAAAGATAATGTATGAAGAGACCAAGTCAGATTGTTAGTTATCTGCACCCCCAGAAACGTAATGTTGTTGACCACCTCCAGTGGGAGGGCTGATGTTAAGCGCACCCTTGACATCAATTGTGTGACAGACAAAACATTCTCAGACTGCAAAGATAGTAAAACACTGTTTATGTGGGGTCTATCATTTGAGTTGTCCAAAGTTCAGGAAAGAAAATAAATTAAAGCCAACTGAGAAGTGGGGAAAATATCATATATTCCATAAAATTAGAGTTGAACACAGTTCTATCAAGTGATGAGAATGTTGTTTGTTTTTTGCTGCTTGTTTTTCCTCCAGTATAGTCAAGTTTCCTTTTAAAGCACAATCCAGGTCTATCTGGCCAAACAACCTTCTATCTAATATTTTCTATTGGTATTTCCATACGTTTCAAGGAGATATATAAAGGCACTTAATTATAGGAGAATATAAAAGTAATTAATTTCGTACTTTTATAATTGATTAGTATCATAGTACTTGGTGAACAAAGACTGAACATGAAAAAGCTAAGTAAGATTGAACCTGGATACTTGGATGGGAGATCACCAGGCAATTCCAGGGCAAAAATTCCTAAAGAAGGCAATGGGGATCTATTTCCATATTTTGTGTTGTCAAAAATATGTCCATGAAGTGACAAAGAGTTGAGGTACTTCCTTAATATAGATACAACATGTGATCATTTTGATGGCAGTCCTTATTGATGCAATTTCATGAAACAGTTTAATTGATTCTTCTCTCAATTATACGAATACTGCTATGTCAGCAAATCATAAGTCACCTGTGTTTTGCCATTGGATTTCCCAGAATTTGTATTCTGAGATCTGAAAAAACTGTAACACAAAAGTGGTAATCAGTATGAGTTGTGATTAAATTGAGGCTCCCCTCCTCCTGAGGAAATTAATCAGTGTGATTGCTATTTGTGGGATTTGACAGCCTCAAAGCAGAAAAATAGGGTATACATGTACATATAGATATACATGTACACATACATACAATATACATTTACAGGTGTGGGGGGAGAGCGGGGGAGAGAGAGAGAGGTAGACATGTTTCTCAACCTTGGCAACTTTAAGATACCCATGTTTCCCCAAAAATAAGACTGGGTCTTATTTTCTTTTGGGCCCCAAAATAAGCACTATGGCTTATTTTTGGGAGGTGTCTTATTTTTTTCCCCATGTACGGGAGGCCCACTTCTTCTGTTTTCTCACGGCGGGGCAGGAGGCCTTGCGGCATGGCAGTGCTGCCATTGCGAGGTGGCAGGGTGGAGCTGCAACCGGTATTGGCTTACCTCAGAGCCCCCACAGCCACGCCACACATGTCCCAACACCTGCCTCACCTCGCCACGGCAGCTCCAGCAGCCCCACCCAGCAGGGGCTGGCCACCTTGTGTGGACACCTGCCCACTTCTTCTGTTTGCTTGCGGCTGCAGTGGAGCAGGAGGCTGAGCGATAAACCGGTGCTGTGGCCATGAGGTGAAGTGGGGGATGTGGAACTGCCCCACATGCCCCGCATCAGCTTCCCTCAGGGCGACTGCAGCCAGGCCTCCTGCTCCATTGTGGCCACGAACAAGCGGAAGAAGTGGGCCAGTTGCCACATGGGCTCCTGCTGCACATGGCTGTTGGTGCTGCTGCCACGAGGCAGGTGTCAGGGCGTGGATGGCCTGGCTGCGGGGGCCCTGAGGTAAGCTGGTGCGGGGCGCGTTGGACAACTCCACCCCCACCTTGCTTCATTGCTGCAGCACCTCGAGCAACCAGATGGAATGGGCGGCCAGCCGGCTGCACAGGCTCTTTAGTAGGGCTTATATTAGGCACACGCATAAAAAGATGCTAGGGTTTATTTTTGGGATAGGTCCTGTTTTCAGGGAAACAGGGTGTATAGACTTCAACTCCCAGAATTTCCCAACCAGGTTGAGAATTACTGAGAGAGAGGAGACGAGTGGATGTGGGAATCAATACTCATATGCAAGACTGACAATCAAAGTGCCCGGATTCCCTCTCTTGTGTGGAGTGTTACACCAGATATTCCCAAGCTGGCAAAATACACTGGTGCATTGCAAAAAAATGGCTACTCTGCCGTGATAATAATTAAATGTTGCATACTGTGAAAGTGAAGCATCTGTTGACGGTACCATTGCCTGCTGTTTCTCTGCATGATGTCTTTTTCTAGCCTTGCCTTCTTCCAACCAGCTACGTGGCAGTACAGAATTCTCTGCATTGAGTTAGACTGCCTTGCCATGCAGATCAGGAGAGGAAGCTGCTGTTTTTCCGCAGGTCTTACATTACACTGGCCTTGTTGTGAATACATTAGGAAGTTCAGAACAAGGACTCATGCAGAGTCACAGGGAGCTGGACTCACAATAAGGGGGTCAAGTCGTACTAAGCCATTTGTTAGGCCTTCGTTGTATCAGAAGTTTTAAATTGGACAACTCAGCACTTTGATCTTTCTTGTCTGCCGCCATTCTAATCATGCTCTATCTCTATGGTCTGCCGCCTTCCTCCAGCAAAGCAGATAAAACAAAACGAAAAGAAACGAAAACCTCAGAGAAATCCAGCAATAATCATATAATGGGGGCACAAAATAAGAAGAACGCCATTCATCAGCTAGTCAGAACAAAAACCCCAGAGGCTGGACAGGAACTGACAGTGGGCCATCAAATGTCACACTAATATAGTTTTGTGGTGACTCAAATGGGAAAGATCCTACAATGGGAAAAGTGGAATAAGTGAATGGTTTGGAGGCCGAAGAAGTTTGGTCCTCAGTGACGAGAGACTCCATTCTCAGAAGAGGTTTTCTTTAGGAGGCTTGGATATAGTGACCAGACGTCCCGCTTTTGGCGGGACAGTCCCGCTTTTTAATAATTTGTCCCGCGTCCCGCGGCAATTCCAAAAAGTCCCAATTTTTTTTGTTTCACTCCCATTCTGAAAATGGGAGGCGGCAACGCAAGAGGAGGAGGCGGAGAAGGGGGAGTGGCAGAGAAGGGGGCGCGAGAGAGAGGAGAGACGGCGCTTGATTTCACCCGAGAGGAAGAGAAGAGCCGAGAGGAGAGCCGAGCCTGCCTGGAAGAGTGGAGAAGCAGCAGCCGCTCCTCCTCCTTCAGGCAGGTGGCAAGACTCAGTGCGTGTGCGCAGCCCTCCCCCTCCCCCCCCGGTCAATGGTGTCCCACTTTGCCATCACTGAAATCTGGTCACTTTAGGCTTGGATGAAGCTAATCCAAGCACAACCAAATACTAGTAATCAGTACAGGTAGTCCTCAATTTACAACAGTTCATTTAGTAACAGTTCAAAGTTACAACCGTACTGAAAAAAGTGACTTATGACCATTTTTCATATTCACGACTGTTGCGGCATCCCCATGGTCACATGATCAAAATTCAGACTTTTGGCAATTGGTTCATATTTATGACGGCGGCAGTGTCCCGGGATCATGGGATCATCGTTTGCGACCTTCTGACAAGCAAAGTCAATGGGGAAGCCAGATTCATTTAGCAATCCTGTTACTAACTTGACAACTGCAATGATTCACTTAACAACCGTGGCAAGAAAGGTCGTAAAATGGGACAAAACTCACTTAACAACTGTCTCACTCGGCAACAGAATTTTTGAACTTGACTGTGGCTGGATGTTGAGGACTACCTGTACACTAGACAACAAAGAAGAGCTACTATCCACTGAGAGAAATTAGATCTTTATTTTTCTAAAAAAAAAATCTTCAATAAAAAGTATATAGATGGGAGAAATTTGATTTTTGTTTGTTTCCTTCTGTTTTCCTTTCACAATTTTGTACTTCCAATCAAGCTGCTGTGTAGGTTTCTCCTCCAAGGCCTCCTCAGGAGTCCCCATTTCATCAGCTACTTTTTCTGAACCAATCCTAGCTTTATTTCTGCCCACCTAAGAAGAGTTCTGCTGACTAGATCCATAGACATTGTAAGCAAGGCAAAGGAAAGAGCTCTCTTCTAGTCACCTCACTAGATTTCAAGGCCACTTCAGCCGCTCCTGTCCAGTCAATACAGAGCCAATACTGGTATGACATTTACTGATCTCTATCCTGCCTCTCGTGCCTCAGTTGCCTTTTTGTCTCTGGCACTAGCTACCTGATTTCCCCCCAAAAGAATGGGGGACAAAGCCTAAGGGATTTTATATATCTTCAGAGAGGCTTTATGTCATGCCAGAATAAGGACAGAGGCTGGATGCAGGAATGTTTCTGACATTTGCCTGGAGCCCATGCCTCATGAATTCTTTACGTATGCTGACCAGATTCACAGATCTCCTTAATATCTCTTGTTTGCTTTTGTCTTAATGTATAAATCCAACCTTTCTGATTTATAAGTCACAGCTTTTTATGGACAGGGTATGAACAAAGCTACTATGGTTGATTTAATCTCTAGATGTGATGGGTGATACATAAATCTAATAAGCAAACAAACAAACAAACACACAAAGTTAAAATTGTTTAAAGAGCCAGAGGTTAAGCCATCAGGCTAAAAAACAGGAGACTGTGAGTTTTAGTCTCACCTTAGTCTGAAAACCAACAGGATAACTTTGGGCCAGTCACTCTCTTTCAGCCTAACCCCCCTCCCAGGGTTGTTGTTGTAAGAAAAACAGAAGGAGCATTAGGTATGTTTGCTGCTTTGAGTTATTTATAAAAATAACAAAGGCACGATGAAAACAAAACAAAACAAAACAAACAAACTATGGCTTAGTATAGTATGTAAATTCAATCAATTATCTGGGTGTATCCTTAAGTTTCTTCCTTTTTTCCCCTCATTCTAGATAGGGATCTTTTCAAGTGCCTTCTCTTTTTGAGACAGGATTGTTTAGAAATAGTTACTACAATTTTTGGAAATAATTATGATTTTTTTCCTGGAAGAGAGATATCAGATTCATTCTAATAACCACTTTAGAAAGAGAGATGAAACAAATAAATAAACAAAAAAAAGGTGACTTTTGTGCCTCTTTTGCTTGGATGTATTTATGAACTACCGTATATTTATGAGTTATAAGATGGATTCTGATCTTTTGGACGCTGAAGTTTTGTCAATTGATTTTTGAGAAGAACTGTTAGATTCTTCTCTTTCTGTCTAGTGTTCTGGAAATTCTCTGCAAACACTCACTATATGTTTATATATTTTCTTAACTCAGATTGCTAAATTTTATTCTCTTTTTGAACAGAGCAAATACATAAACATTCATAATGTAACGGGGTGGATAGAAAATCATTTGATTCCCCAAGGAGAAGCAAAAGGTCTTCTGAGTTGATGTCAGTCGGAGGACAGCAGATTAGATTCTTTTTTTTCCTCTCCCACAATCATTTTCTAATTCTGATAAAGATATTAGCTGGGATCACAAAAATACTATGGGGTTTTTCTCTGTGTTTATGTTTACAGGTAGGGAGAGAAATGGGGATTTATGATTTGCCCAAAGGCATCATTAGGCAAATGAGCTGATCTCTGAGGTTACTGATCTTTGGAGAGCCCAAAAATGGGTATCACTTCTGCTTTTCTGGTGGACTCACTCTGTCACCCTAATTGTTGGCCATATCAGGCCACAGTGATCCCTGACATCAGTGCACTTGCAATACCACCCCCACCTGTCTCCCCAGGGGTGGAATTCCCCGCTATATGCCTGAGTCACCTATAGCAGCAAGATAAATATGATCCTGGTTCCTCTGACTCCCAGTATCAAACAAGGTCCTCCAGCATCACTTCAAGTTCAGTCTAAAATCTTCAGAGATGATGCTCAACGCAAGGCATCCCTTGCAGGGCAGCCTTCTTTGCCTCCTCCTCCTCCTCCTCCTCCTCCTATTTACTGCTTCGAGAGGAATGAGGCTGCCCCGGGAAAGTGATATAGATTGGCAGGGTTGCAAAACTGCCTCGCAAGAGATCCTCAAGCACCTGCAGAAGCTGAACATAACTAAAGTGGTGAGTAGGAGAGTGCTTTGACTTCTTCACAGGATGCAGTGGGACCAAATTCCAGATAGGAAGAAAAAGGATACAGTGATCATCATGAATATAATTATGTAGGTTGTTCTTAATACCTTATGGCAAATTGAAACGTTTGTTTGGGCTTAGTTAGTTGGAAATGACCGAGCTTTCTTCCCCATTGAGTGATCTGAATAGAGCTACAGTTTTAGGGTGGGGGGGGCATCACAGATGAGATTTATTTATTTATTTATTTAATCACATTTTTACCACCCTCAGATGCATCCCGTAGTTTTTGCAAGCTGTGGTTTACAGCCTGATAAAACGCAAATATAAATACAAGATAAAACACTAATTAAAAACTTATTGAATAAGGCCAATTTAAAATTATAATTGTAAGACGTGAGGTTGGAATTTGGATGCGGAAAATTCTGATCCAAATGTCAACCCCATTCATATTGCATCCGAATACTCTCCAAAGGGCATTTTCTTTCCCACAATGCAAATAGTAGTCATGTGAAAATAGGTGCCTGATTTCATTTAAGAGCTTGAAAGGTATGTGTGAAAGGTTAAATACATCTTCTCCTGATCTGGAGATCCTGCTTGGACTCATTTTCTGGAAGAATTTTCCTTAGCCTAAGGCTGGGGTATGTGGCATCTTCCTGATAAGGAGACATACAAGAGTAAAAGGCTCCAAATTGAATCTTTTTTTTTTCCTTGGGTGAAGTCAGGTCAGAAGCGACATGTGATTTTGTTTAACATACTTGTACATTTCTAGCACCAAATATAGCTAACATGATTAATTTGGATGTCATGTTTAAGAATGTTAGAATTATCAATTATTGGAAGACTCAGCTGCCTGTCAGCCTGGGCTCTTTATGCATCCCTTTACTAAGCAAAGGAGCAAGACAAAGGGAAGGCAACTTCCAGTTGAGTTATTGATAGAAGAGAATATTTGTAGCTCAGGGCTGAACTGTGGGCACCAAACTCTCTGAGCTTGGTGCTTTTCATCCAGACAAGGACCCCACAACTGAATTGTTTCTTTTTGCTTAAGGACGAGAATTTGGCTGAAGAAGGAGGTTTGTTTTCAGGGTTCTAACAGGAGAAAGTATTGAAAAAGGGGCATCTCATGAGAAAACTGACAAAATTTGAGAGCAGGCTTCATCCTAGTATGAAGAAAATCAGGCAAGACTTGGGAACGTCTTAAAATCACACTTGCCACGAATTAGCTCCAGATAAGGGCTATTCCTCATAGCCTCCGAACGCCAACATAAAGATGCCTCTCTAGTTGTTAAAAGATTCCTTATGCCCTCTTTATATACTGTAGCCAGTGTTCAAATACCATTGTTATGTTTCTCCCAGCATATGTCCTTCCATAGAAAATAATTACACAATGAAGCTGAGGATGGGATTGGCAGCCCTATTGGCAATTTTAGGCAATAGGCAGACTTTTTTCTTCATTCTCTCTCTCTCTCTCTTGCTCCCCCCACCCTCCCATTCATTCATTCTCCCTGGTTATTTTAACTTGGACTGCAGGAAAGAAAACCTAATTTCCATATGACTATCTTTCAAATATCCACACAAGCCCCTCTGTCACCTAAGCTAGGACAAGTTAGGGATGCTACTATGAAAATATGGTTCTGGTTGTCTTCCAGGAACCACCAAGATACATGGTTAAGAATAGGAGCCCCCTCCACTCTTCTGCTGGCCCCCTCAAATGGATGATAGTCACGGAGTAACAGTTTACTTCCTTTCTTTCTGTCTCTCTTCCTTTCCTGATCTACTGTCCTTCCAATCTGGTAACTCAGTAACAGCCTTTGACAGGTACAGGCAGTCTTTGAGACCAGAATTTCTGTTGGTAAGCGAGGTAGTTGTTAAGTGAGCAGCACCCCATTTTAAGACCATTTTTGCCAAAATCGTTAACCGAATCACTGAAGTCATTATAAATGAATCAACTGATCATTAAGCAAATCTGACTTCCCCCATTGTTTATGGTTGTCAGAAGTTGGCCGGGAAGGTCTCAAATGGCGATCACGTGACCCTGGGATGCTGCAAATGCCTTAAATACGTGAACAACTGCCAAGTGCCCAAATTTTGATTATGTGACCATGGGGCAGCTGCAATAGTCGTAAGTGTGAGGACTAGTTGTAAGTCACTTTTTCAGTACTGTCGCTTTGAACGGTCCCTAAATAAATGGCCGTAAGTTGAGAACTACCTGTTATCCTTCAGGAAGATAGTTGACGCAGGTGATTCAGGGGAATCTACCAAAGGCTTCCCTTAATTTTTCTCACATTAAATGTAAAAGGTCATCATCACACAGCCATCTTACCTAATACCCATGAACCAATGTAATCAAGAGTGAATACAGAATAGAATTCCCAATATTGTACATCCATCAACACATCTGATGAAGAAAGTGAAACAAAATCCAAAATCTGACAGCAAACGTTGAAAAAGCCGTTCTGAAATATTTTCACGTAAAACGGTTTACTGAAAATCTCAACCACTTTTGCTCTTATCTAGAACATTCTTATCCCCTATAAAACAAATCTGATTCTGATATTTTTAATATAACTCTCCCTACCTGTAACTTAATACATTTTTTTAAAGTTTCATATTCGATCTTATTGCTTTTCATTTTGAAACCACATGCTCTGATGCAACTGCTGCTTTTCCCCCTACTTGTCGCTCTAGTATTGCGGCATTGGTTGGCCCCTGTGTTCACATGACTAAGGGGGAAAAACATCCTTTTCCCAATGCTTAGCCACACTGATGTAGCATAACTGAAAATATTCAGGCCCCTTGAATCTGAGATAAAATGATTTTTAGGTGCCCAGGGTTCATCTGTAGCTAAGGCTCTGCTGAATGAGGCCAGGATAGCTCAGGCAATGAAGCCTGTTTTAGAACACAAAGCCTGCAATTACTGCAGGTTCGAGCCCAAGGTTGACTCAGCCTTCCACCCTTTATAAGGTAGGTAAAATGAGTGGATGCTGTTGTTTGGTAGCATTATTTATCATTAATTATTTCATTAATATAGTTGAATTAAAATTACAGGTTTAATAGATTAATTTAATTATGCATATTATTAAATATTAACTTGTCAATTACAAAAGACCACAGTGTTTGGATTTACATGTATACCAGTCCCGGCCACTGGGCCGGATGCGTCACACACTGGCTACACCCATGGCCGGTTTAGCAAAGGGAAAAAAAAGTCCCGATACATCACATGACGCCACGGGTTTGACACCCCTGGTGTATACTATACCAATACATTATGAGATCCTAGGTTCTTGGGAAGGGCTTGAAGTGAATGAGGGTTAAAATCAGCTGAAGAACTGGCAGCTGTGATTTCATGCTGCTGTGTATATCATCATCATCATCATCATCATCACCTGTCTATGTCGGTCTATAGATAGATAAAAATACCAACTCCAGCCTAAACATGTGGCTGACTTTGCAACAAACCATAAAATATTAAACTTTTATGCCAGAGACTCTTAATGACTCTTGGTGGCTCACAACAAACCAAGAAATTACAATGAAACATAAAAAATGAAGAAAAATATAGCAAGTATGATATAGTCAAAGTCTCCTCCTTCACCAACGGCCTCGGTGAAGAGCAAATATAAACATACTATTAAGCTACTTGCCCTACTCGTTTTCGAGACCAATTTGGATTCACCTTTGAGTTGTCATCCGAGACCTGTTTTTTATTTTTCTGATCACTTGTATTCATACATCCATCTCTGTGTCTGTTAATTTGTCTCTTGTGACTAGATTCAGAGGCAGATTAGGCTCCTATGAAAGACCACATTTTGCAGTTCAGCTTTTCTTAAACTGTCACAACCCACGCATGGGTCATAAGGCCCATTTCTTAGAACTGCTGAAATTAAAATATTTTGCTCACGTTTTCCATTTGAACTTTCTCAGTCTAATCTTTTATTAAATTTTAGTCTGCCTTTTTTCTGAGAACTCAAGGAAGCTGTAATTTGGGAGAGGGTCTCCCCTCATTTTATGAGCATCACATTTGTGAAGTGGATTGGTCTGAAAGTGTGTATGGCCCAAAGTTCTAGGATCATGTGAGCTTCTGCCTCCTTCGTCCTACTCAAAAAAGATTAGAAATGTAGACCTGGAAGGGATCATTTAATTTTGCACATATCCAAATCCAAATGCTTGAAAAATGGCTGCAGTGTCTTTACTTGAATACATACAGAGAAGCAGGTGGAGGGGGCTAGACAGACATTTTCTACTCAATATAATTTCAGAACAGAAAAAAAAAAGCCAGGTGAACAAGATTAAAGATAAGATATATATGGTAGGGATGGGTGTATTCCAACATTTATTTTTGTTTCAAGTATGTTCAATGTACATCTTTATATTTAGTGTCTCTATTTTTTTTCCCCTAGGAAAAACCGTTAAACATTTCATTTCCTCGGCAGATTGAATGCAATGATCACTGTGATCCTGATTCTTTGGGCAAGAATAGCATGGTAATTATGTCTACCCAAATCAAGGCATATTGAAAAGCTTAAAAACGTCACAAACAGTAAAACAATATTTCATTCTACGGGACTGTGATTTCTGTAATCTTGGTGGTTTTTAACTAATCCAAGAACAGTTGCAAATCGGTTAAGTCTATAGCTGTTTTTTTTTTTATATACATTTAAATCATTTCCCCTCTAATGATGTAGAGTTTCTAAAATCATCCAGTTGTAACTGTACAAAAATAATAATTATGCAGACAGGCTTTATATTTACTTAAGCAATGGCTGAATGGTACTATGAAGACATTGTAAATTATGGATTTAATTGTACAAAACAGAACAATAGTGCTTAAATTGTGTTCTAAGGAAAAATTATGATTATGATCATGATTTATCCCTTGTCGCTTATATGTACATTGAGAGCTTATACACCAGAGACAAATTCTTTTTGTCCAATCATACTTGTCCAAGAAAAATTCTGTTCCGTTCCATTCTATTTCATTCCATTCCATGTTATTAAATATATATGATGCCCCTCTCACTGATAAGGTGACTCTAGAGATTTCTTGCATAAAAATCTATTATGGGTATACCAAATTTCCCTAAAAGTTGACTTGCCTGATACAGAAATACAGTATGCAGAGAATGCATCTCATTCACAAAGTCTTCATGAGATGGCCTGAGGAATCTGGCTAATACTAAATCCTTTGTGCCATAGCTGCAGGATTGTCCTTTGAGTCGATGAATGTGAAGGCCGCTTTTATGAAAAGGGACAATGTTTATAGCTGGCAATCAAAGAAGAAGCAGGGCCAAGATGGAAGAAGAGGTTTCCAACTTTGCATGAGAAAAATTAATACATATCTGATCGCATTTTCTTCAATAAGCAGCCCCAGTCAGACTTCATCTTTCATATTTAGTGGAGGTCTCCAAACTTGGCAACTTTTAAGACTTGTGGACTTCAGCTCCCAGAATTCTTGGCTGGCTGAGGAATTCTGGAAGTTGAAGTCCACGAATCTTAAACATCGCCACGTTTGGAGACCCTCCCGATAGTTAGGAAAGCAGAACACCCATTCTAAAGGATATGTTTTAAAAGCAGCTTTGAGGCTGGCATTTTAAAAGTTGGCAAGGAGGGGGGTAGAGGAGGGAAAAGATCACACAAGTTCTGTTCTCACCAGAGTGTGAGAGCAGAATGGCTGTCCAGAAGATTGCCAGCACCTGTGCTGCTTTTGTCCTGTCTCTTTAAGCCCCCTCCTCACCTTAGCAAGGCAAGGTTGCCTATAAAAGCTGAGTGTGGGGAGAGAGAGGGGTGTGGGGCAGCCCGAAGCAACTTGAATGAGATGTTTTTTTTTCTAGCAGCACTAGTAAGGAGTACTAGTAGGAAAAGTAGCTGTGGAGAAGTGTTTTAATGTTTAATAGTATTGAAGTGCTTCTGTGCATTGTCTAGGGACCTGTGATGTTGGCTCTTTTGGGTCTTGAGCCCATCAAATTGAGTAGAGTTAAAAGAACCCATGACACAGAGTTCCCCAACCGAGTAAGGAGGGCCATACAAGGAAGCCTGTAGTTTTAAACAAGTTCCCTCTATTGAAGGATCTCCAAGTTTGGTTTGTGAATCAAATTAAAATGACCACCAGCTTTTGTTCTCTCCGTCTTAGCTGTGCCTGATGAAGATTCGTCGGGGCCTTCACCGTTATCAGGAACTTCTGACACAGTATGCAAAGTCAGATACTACAACTGGGCTCCGAACTGCTATGTCTAATTTGTTGCAGCTCCTTCAGGAAGTAAGTATGTTTATGAGGCAAAAGGAAGACATTACAGGAACACTGCAACAATGCAAGTGCAAGGACTTGTTATCATTACCTTACTACTTCTCATGAAGGCATTGACAATGTTAGGAAAGGCTCTTATTTTTACAAGGAGTAAAGTTACATCCCTTACACCTCTACTGTTCTCATAACCACACTGTAAACACAAGAAAATCGGGCAATTCCTCAAGAGGACCTATAGCTCCAAATGTCCCCCTTCAGCCCTGTTTAGTCACTGGCTCAATTCTGCCAAATGATTTTCTGTAATTCGAGCATCCAAACGCATTGCTGGGGTGTGCATTCACAAGGACTGACGCCTTGATAATTGGGTAAAATGCAGATCTGACTTATGTTCTTCTCTAACTACAGGAGGAAAGCAGCAGCCCAGCCAAAGAAATTCAAGAATGGGAGAAATCGCATGTAGTGGATGTCATCTTACAGCGCCTGCAGCTGTTTGCAGTTTTGGTAGCACGATCTTTTCCCATTGTGCCGCATTGAATAGGGATGCAACTATCTGAGTTAGAACAATTCCCTGGTGGGAGAGAATATTCCATTATAAACCTTCACACATGCACACATTATCCAGAAAATACAATTCATTCCCTGGGAATGCAAAAATCAACAAGACAGAGAAGTTGAGGGAGGGTGACCGGGGAGAAACAGGGTGTGTCTATTATATGCTCTTATTTATTTAATATACTTATTTAATGTATTTATTTTTATTTATATGGCTCAATTCCTGTCGTGCACTGTAGTGCTATGTAGTGACCAAGAATGTATAGGAAAACTAAGTGCCAACTATTATCATCAAAAGTGGGAGGAATCACTCAAGAATCTCACACTTTTCATTTACAATGTAAAATGTATGTTCATCCTTTTTTGAGGGATTATGAGAAGTGTTTTGTATGATTGACTGCAATAAAAAGCTATTATTTGTGTAGTTGAAATGAATTCAGCAGTTCTGTAAATGGAAAAAAGGACATAGAGGTGAGAGACGGCCCCCTCCTCTCTAGTATCCTACAGGGGCAGAGCAGAATGATGCCTGAACTCATCCAGTGCTGCACTATGCAAAGTTAATATAACCGAGCTGCTTTCATTGACATCTTTTATACAGTGTTGGAATGATGGGAACTATGGGGGCATCATTGATAGAGAGACTGGATTCCCACGACATTTTCCTGGAACCTTCCCTTTCCCCCGGTAGTGTCCCACATTAACACTTCTAGTTCAATGCTTTATAATAAATCAGAATTTGCCAAGCTTTTAAAAAGTTTAAAAAACTGGAAGACATAATGCTGTGACAGCTGTGCTGCACTAATAGGCCAATGTCATCATCCCTACGATTTATCACAGACTTCTACATCTGTATCTACAGACTGTGCCTCATGCTTGATAGGACAGAAATACCAAAAACCAGGAATCTGACAATGATCTGAATGTTTTTATTAAAATAAAAGGAGTGAAAGATCCCAGAATTGCAGAGGGTAGTAAAAAAATCACACACATGCATTTGAGGAAAGGGTTCGTGAGGATGCAGCTCGTATTTGCTCAATTTTACCAAAGTACACTTCGACCTAGTTGGTCCTTGCTACTTCTCCAAATGATGGGAAATTCCAGAACAGCTTGACTGGGTCAGCTTCCCATAAAGTATGCAAACCGAAGCTGTATTTTGTAGCATCTGTTTATTTACAAATTTACAGCTGAGAGGCAAAGCAAACAGAAATGAAAGCTCAGTATTATTCATTGATTACTGTCATGGTAACTCTAATTCTAGCAAGCAGCAACTCTGATTTTTTTGAAAACAACAACAACACACCTGCTAATAAACTAGATGGATGCTGAGCCATTAATTCAAAAGGTCTCCATCTGACCCAAATAATTGAATGAGCACATCATTTTTATATTTCTGGGTGTCTTTTTCACACTATTTTTCTAGATTCTAGTAAATTATTTTTCCTTTTCCCAAACTTGATTTTTGCAAACCCTGTAACTCAAAATGAAGAGCTATTTGACTTTTTCTTAACTTGGTCCAAATATAATCAAGTCAGTCAACATGCAAGCCTTTTGGAAGTCAACAAATTTCAGCTTTCATGAATTCTATAAGGGTGTGCGTGGGAGGGAGAGAGAGAGGGAGGGCTCAACAATTCCAGAGGTTGTCCAACCCTTCATCCCTAGCTTTGTCCCAATCCATGCATAATTGAAGAAATAGCTGTTAAGAAAAGAACTTAAATGGTTAAATAGTGGAAATTTATGGGAGAAACTTTTGTCCAAAGATTTGTGGAGAGGGCCTAAGAGAAACCAGAATATATTTTCCTATATGTCAATGCCCTTGATTGTATATTATAAAGATATACAACAAAGAAAGAATGGGAGGATTAAAGGACATGTAGAGAATTGTATGTGTGTCTTATAGACACGGACCTACTTCTACCTTAGCATAAAGCTTCATTAAATCCTCAATTTCATTTCCAGGAATATCATTGCTTATATTCTCAACACTGAGCAGGCTTTGGAAATCTGGGTCATCCACGTGCAAGTGTGGCATATCAAACAGGATGGAAGGTTCCTGTTGCTCTTCATTTGACTGGCAAAGAAAAGGATCTAAGAAAAAAGAGAAAGGGAGAGCAAATCAGCCAAACTAATCTCAGAAACACAAATGAGAGAAATCCAAAAGAAAAGAGAGAAAATGGAAACAAACAATTCTGCAACCATTGTCTCAAAATGTCTATGAAGATTCTCAGTCATCCAGGTCATGGTTGTCCCAAAGGTGCTTTTTTCAAGAGGCAATTGGACTTTCTTGGTTTTTCTTTGGTTTCGCATCCAAGAAGCTTCTTCAGCTCTGACTGGATGGTGGGAAATGGAAGGATTTATACTCCTAGCAGACAGCTGGTCATTTGCATTCTTTTAGAGAGTTGTTAATGACCAGCTGTCTGCAAAGAATATAAATCCTTCCGTTCCCCATCATCCAGTCAGAGCTGAAGAAGCTTCTTGGATGAGAAGCAAAATGTCTTCAAAGAAAAACAAGAAAGTCCAGTTGCCTCTGGAAAAAGCAGCTCCTTTGGGACATAGTCTCAAAAGGATTATTTCTGGGACAACAATTGCCCAATTTAAGAGGGCCCAGATACATTATTTACCTTCCTTGACAAGCAGACAGTTCTCCGCTTTATACTCAGGATTCTGCAGTTCATCATCTACCAACCCATTGCTCATAGGGAGTAGTTCATTTTTATCTGGTGTCTGAGTCTCTCCTGGTTGCCTAGATGGAGATGAATTAGAGGAAAAAAGAAAAAAAGAATTCTACCACCTTCAGTAGCATCCATAATTGATATTGGGGGATGGATGGACGGATGACCACAGCATCTTCTCTGCCATGACACCCAAGCTGAAGAATTCTCTTACTAGAGAAGTTCAGTTGAAACTGAAACTGAAACTTCTCTTAAAATCTCTTTTAAGACTCAGACAATCAGCTCAGACTTTATTTCGCCCATTTTTTAAACCTGCGTTAAGGTGTGCATGTGTCCCCGCCCCCGGTCAACTGATTTGCATAAAAAGACTTTGAGATAGCACCTCCCTGAATGGAAGGCACAAGCAGCAATGGCCTGATGGGGAGCTACCTTTTCTATTTCAAAGGTGCCCAGCTAGCCGGCCTCTGGATTAAGGAGAGAGGGATTAAACCAGGGAAGAGCACAACCCAAGGGCTGTGCAGGACTCATAACCTCAGCAAGGAATTCCATAAACAAGAAGACCTATTTGCGGTCTCAACTTCTCTTTCCTGGTCATTCTTTCCTCTAGTCCAGGGGTCTGCAAATTTGGCTTTTTTAAGACTTGTGGACTTCAACTCCCAGAGTTCTGGGAGCTGAAGTCCACAAGTCTTAAAAGAGCCAAGTTTGCAGACCCCTGGACTAGTCAAATCTGTCTCAAAAGCCAGTGTGTGTGTGTGTGTGTGTGTGTGTGTGTGTGTGTGTGTGTATTAGAAGGTGGGCAAAGATGAAAGGAGGCAACTCAATGAGAAGCACTGTCTGCTTGCATTACTCTGGATCCAAGTCAAGGCCTTTGTAGGCCTTTCATCCTGTGACATGAAACAGGATTCCCACTCAGCCGTTCATGTCTACCACGAGGTACAGGGCCCATGAGAAGTGGGATTCCAATAGAATGTTGGATTCAGGTGAGGACAGTTTGGGAGTGATGCATGCGACAATTACAACCAACTGTTTGAAGAAGCAAAAAAAAAAGGAGACAATGGCATTGCTTACGTAGAGACTCTGATCAGGCGACGGTTCAAGTACATTCTTTGTTCCGTCATGCTTACTAGGGGGGGAAAAAAGAAGAGGATGTGAAGGACGGAGAAGCAGCAAAACTATCAACATTTTACAACCCTTGCACCAGATTTAACAGAGTTCCCTTCATAGTTTCCTTGGTAGAGAGCCTGTTTGGTGTAGTGGTTAAGGCATCAGGCTGAAAATAAGGAGACTGAAAGTTCAAGTCCTGCCTACGCTATGAAAGCCGGCTGGGTGACTTTGGGTCAGTCATTCTCTGTCTCAGCCCAATCCAACTCACAGGGTGGTGGTGGTTATTGTGGGGAAAATAGGAAGAGGAAGGTGTGCTGGATAGGTTTACGGCCTTGAGTTTTTTTGTAAAAAAAATAAAGGCAGGATACAAACAAACAAGTAAATATTCTTACTATTGAGATAAATGAGATATTTATCTCAATACTATTGATACTATTGAGATATTCTTACTATTGAGATAAATAGCACTATCATTTTATTCAGAATAGCACAGTGGCGAAATTCAATTTTTTTTACTACCTGTGGGCGTGGATGGATGGGCGTGGTAGGGGAAGGATACTGCAAGATCTCCATTTCCACCCCACTCCAGGGGAAGGATACTGCAAAATCTCCATTTCCACCCCACTCTGGGGCCAGCCAGAGGTGGTATTTGCCGGTTCTCTGAACTACTCAAAATTTCCACTACCGGTTCTCCAGAACCTGTCAGAACCTGCTGGATTTCACCCCTGGAATAGCATGAATATTTCAGAAGAACTGGTGGAACTGTCACATGGAAAGGGGAAGCCCTAATCTTTTGGCTCAATTGTTGAAATTTGGATGACAAAAGAAAGGTCCAATGTTTACTAATTGAAGATTTCTTTGCCATGCCAAGAGCACCACTTGTATTCCTGAGGCATCATCTGTCTTTGCCTCCTTTAAACCAAGGGTCTCCAACCTTGGTGCCCTTTAAGACTTGTGGACTTCAACTCCCAGAGTCCCTCAGCCAGCAAAGCTCTGGGAGTTGAAGTCCACAAGTCTTAAAGGGACCAAGGTTGAAGACTCCTGCTTTAAACTGTAAAACCCTCTGGAACAATGTAGGTTGCTCTACGACGTGTCATCATAATCAACATCATCATCCCTCTGACAAAATGTACTTTGAACCTTCCCCACCCAAACAATTACATTTACTAGATGTCAACTTCCATTATACAGCAATTCTGGAAATATCAGAATACATATAAATATCAGAATACATATAATACATATAAACTCCAGCTCATACATATAAACTCCATGGGAAAATGCAGTTCAAATGCAGGGTATAAATAAGAGTGCCAGTGGAGAATGCCCAAGGAAAAACTAGCAACCGCTAATACCTTCCCGGCGTTCTTTGTAGTAAGAACCAAAAGCATCATCCCTTGGAATGTCAGGATACAGGTAGAGGAGTGGATTCTCTGGAATGACTTCTTTAGCCAGGCGTTGGTAATCTCGGATGATATCAGGCAGTGAAAGGAACTCCAGCTCTTTCCTGGTGTAGGGCTCAACTGAATTGAACTCGGGAACACCTGCAGAAATTGGGTTCTCGGTGATATAGAGAAATTTCTGCATCATCCTGAAATTTGAATCTGGGAGGGCAATGCGCTTGATGAGAAGAGGGGGGATTCAGAAGACAGAATAATAGCATTGGAAGGGACCTTGAAGGTCTTCTAGTCCAACCTTCTGCTGAAATAGAGATCCTACACCATTCCCGACAAATAGGTGTCCAATCTCTTCTTAAAAACCTCCAGTGATGGAGAACCCACAACTTCTGAAAGCAACTTCTGAGAACAATTGATCTACTGATTAATTGTTCTCACCTTCAGGAAGTTTCTCCTTCGTTCTAAGTTGGACTTCTCTTTGATAAGTTTCCATCCGTTACTTCTTGTCCTGCCTTGAGGTCCTTTGAAGAGCAGGCCAATCCCCTCTTCTCTATGACAGCCCCTCAAATGTTGGAAGACTGCTATCATGTCGCCCCCTAGTCCTTCTCTTCATTAGATTAGACATGCCCAATTTCTGCAGTGTGTTTTAGCCTTCTAGCTCCCTAATTATCTTTGTCGCTCTTCTCTACATATTTTCTAGAGTATCAATATCTTTTCTGTATCTTGGTGACCAAAACTGGACACAATATTCCAAGTGAATCTTACCAAAGCAGCATATAGCAGTACTAATACTTCACCTGATCTTCATACTATTCCTCTGTTGATGCAGCCTAAGACTGCATTGCCTTTTTTGGCAACTACAGCACACTGCCGGCTCATATTTAAATAGTTGTCCACTAGGACTCTTAGTTCCCTCTCACAGTTATTGCTGTTGAGCCAGATACCAACTATTTTTAAATATATATATTGCTACTTCGGTTACAACTCACTAACATTGTCCTCATAAAGATAGTAAGTGAAAGAAATGTATGAAAGGAATCTAGAATGGGAAAAGGGAATATGTATAATATTAAGGGACCCGATGGCTCAGTGGCTAAGACGCTGAGCTTGTCAATCGAAAGGTCGGTAGTTCAATGGTTCGAATCCTAGTGCTGCGTGAGGGTGAGCTCCCATTACTTGTCCCAGCTTCTGCCAATTTAGCAGTTCGAAAGCACATAAAAAATGCAAGTAGAAAAATAGGGACCACCTTTGGTGGAAAGGTAACAGCGTTCCGTGCGCCTTTGGCATTTAGTCATGCCGGCCACATGACCATGGAGAATCTTGGACAGCGCTGGTTCTTTGGCTTTGAAACGGAGATGAGCACCACCCCTAGAGTCGGGAACAACTAGCACATATGAGGGAACCTTTACCTATACCTTATCCTAATATAATTGAGAGCTGAAGACAATGGAGAAAGGGAAAAAGAAATGATAATGAGATACTCATTCTCCACACTACTGGGGAGTCCTACTTGGTTTACTGCCCCCATCTAGTCTATTCCAGTACAAGATCCTCTGTACTGATTTTTAAATTGTGAGGAGCAGAATAGAAACATCTCTGACATCTTCTTCTCAGCTGCTTAGTTCGACAGGGTATTTGCTAAAGTTAAAGATGTCCCAGAGTGAGTGTGAATGATAAAGGAAGTCAGGAATATGGAGTATTTAGAACAATGTTTCTCAACCTTGGCAACTTTAAGATGCATGTACTTCAACTCCCAGAATTCGCCAGCCAGCAGAGAATTCTGGGAGTTGAAGTCCACATATCTTAAAATTGCTGAAACTGAGAAACATTGATCTAGAGACTCCCTTATGAGAGTGAGAGTCTCAATCCACCACATCTCCAAGTATGTTTATGAGCTTGCAAGAGGACTCTATTACAGAAATTATCTAAACATAGATCTGAAAGGATTCTTTTAATGGTGGAGGATTTAAATAATGACTTGAGTGGCTCAATCAGGAATTTTCAAACATTTTCTTGTTTGTTACAAAACAAGTAAATTCCAGAATCCCTAATCGAAGGCTGTGTATGGCTTAAATACAAAAGCAGATTGGCTGATAAGGTACCATTATGGCTTTCATCACATGAGCGTTACATAGAAATAATTGGAACTTAAATGGATGACATCACAATGTATTGATATTTGAAGAAAAAGGACTTAAGATAAAACAAGAGAACAATTAATAAGAGATTTAATTGTGACTGGTTTAATTATTATATAATTTTGAA
>NW_026682308.1:0-7107 GCF_028640845.1 Ahaetulla prasina | reverse complement strand
TGAAATAAATTTAATATGGATTTTATTGTTGACCACTCTGATTCACACTTTCTGAACTAAAATGAGACTGAAAGGTGATAATTTTTTGCAGCTCAGACACCTTTCTAATGCAGTTTTCCAATGAATGAATAAATGAGTAAATGAACAAATACCCACAAATGTTCATATTTGAAACAGTATAGATTAAAGAAAGACTTTAATATAAAGTCATATAAAAAGAAAAAAACTTCAACAATAAGTTTGCAGAATATATGTAGAGTATATCGGGGAACAGTACATGCATACATTTGCACAGATTTTAAGACCCCAATATTGCCATTAAAATGCATGCAAATTTTCAGTCTTAATAAACAAATCAAAGAAATTGTTTGAAATGTAATTCAGCTTGAGAAAAAAATGTTAATGTTATTAAAAAGTGAAACAGAGTCACCCATCCATAGATTCAAGCTGTTTAAGGCATTAAAAATTAAAACAAACTTTGAATTGAGCCCAGAAACAGACTGGCATCCTGTGCAGATGGCTAAATACTGGCATAGTATGATTGTATCAGCAAATTCCATTTAATCTCTCTCATTTGAATTAAATTGAAATTTCTGGACTGATTTCAAAGGCAGTGACAGGAAAAAGTACTCTGCAATAATCCAAGCTTGAATCTGATGTGTATTGCAAGGACTTACTGATATGTTGAAATGCAGGAGGAAATGGGAACATTATGGAATGTTCTTCAGGCAAGTCGCTCCACTTATTAATTGTTCTAACTGTCAGGAAATTTCTCCTTAGTTCTAAATTGCTTCTTTCTTTGATCAGTTTCCACCCATTGCTTCTTGTTCTACCCTCAGGTGCTTTGGGGAACAGCCCGACTCCCTCTTCATAGCTTTCCTCCCCAGGAGCAAGCATCTTTTAATTTTTGATTAATACATACATACATACATTCATACATACATGTAACAACATCTTCTGCCTTCAATCCATACAGAATTCAACTCTCCTTCTATTGAGTTTCCTTGGTAATAGCATCTACTGAAAGGAAATCTGTCCTTTTGAAATTGTTGGAAAATTTCTCCTACTTTTGAAGAAATTGAAATAAGCTGCCCATTCCTTTTTTCTGCTTATCTATTTTAAATGGCTATTTATGTTTAATTCCAGGGGAAATAAGTTCATCAACGCAAAAATTAGAAATTACTTAAGATTAATTTTTTTAATCCTTTTTAAAAATTAATCTGGGCTTAATTATAATTTCATTTAAAATTTCCATTTTGACTGGGACCTTGGCAGTGGGAGAAGACTCTCTCCCCACACAAAAACCACATTGTTTACTTTTGCTTCCATTTTTGTTTCTCAGTTAAAACTGGCAATAAGAAATTTGCCCTTCCGTGCATGATGAATCATGAAACTGCTTTTCTTGCTACGTTTTATGCTGGAGAACTAATTCCAACATAACCACTGCCTGGTCTAGATCACTATCGGGCTTCACACCAGGACACAACAGTAAATCTCAGTTCTTCCAACACTTAACCCTTTGTTCGTCAATTGATTTAACTTGACAGAAGGACTCTCAAGTACAACTTGGCTAGATTAGAATCTTCATTGCAGACGAAGACTGAAGTCTTACCCAATAGATGATTTGCCCTCTGTAATACAAAGAAATAAATGTTTTTATATAGATCTGTGCCTCCGAGTAATCTCTAGGCCATTTTCCCCTGCCCTTCTATGCTATTGAATACTTGGCTTTTTGCTTGCCTGAGCTGCTCAGATATGTTTGTGTGACAATTTCATTTACCCTGGGAGCTTCTGACTGCTTCCTTTTTTCTATGGATTCTATGCTATGCATTTGTAAAACTACAGAGGTAAGAGATTACCGATTCCCCAGAGATGGAGTATCTACAATCTCTGTAGGTTAAATGGTTCAACCATTGAACAGATCCCAGAAAGATTTTTTTAAAAAAATATATTTAAATGAAATCTAAGTGCCTGAAATATCAGTTAGTTCTAGTTCTAATTTCTCTGGTAATAGAAAGCATTCTTTTTTTGTTGAGTTTAGATACCGTCCAGCTCACTCAAAGGGCAACTCTAGGCAGCGTACTTCAACTTATGATCATTCGTTCAAAGTTACAGTGGCCCTGAAAAAAAGTGACCTACGACCATTATGAGCCGTGGTGGCAGAGTGCTTAGAGTGCAGTTCTTCAGGCTACTTCTGCTGACTGCCGGCTGCCTGCAATCTGGCAGTTTGAATCTCACCAGGCTCAAAGTTGATTCAGACTTTCATCCTTATGAGGTTGGTAAAATGAGGACCCAGATTGTTGGGGGCAATATGCTGACTCTGGAAACCGCTTAGAGAGGGCGGTAAAGCACTGTGAAGTGGTAAATACTGTATTTTTTGGAGTATAAGACACACTTTTTTCCCTCCTAAAAGAAGCTGAAAATTTGGGTGCATCTCATACTCTGAATGTAGCTTTTTTGAAGCTTTTTTTCAGCCCTAACGAGACACTAGCAAGTGAAGCTATCTCCGTAGTTTGCCTGCTTTTTTCATTGCTTCTCTCTCCAAAGATTGCTTGTGCTTTAGAAGCTGCTTTTTTATCCTCAAGCAGGGGATAAAAAAAACCAAACTAATGTGCTGAAGCTGACCAGACTAAGGACGTTAGCCAGATGAATACCTGGTAGACAGATTTTTATTTTCCTTCCCAAAAACTAAGCTGCATCTTATACTCTGGTGCTTCTTACACTCCAAGTCTAAGTGCTATTGCTAATGCTCTTGCTAGTCACTTATGATATTGTAGTATCCCATGGTCAAAATTCAGAAACTTGGTAACCAGCATATATTCATGATCGTTGCAGTGTTCTGGGATCATGTGATCAACTTTTGCAACCTTCTGACAAGCTAAGTCAATGGGAAATCCAAATTCACTTAACAACTGCATTGATTCATTTAACAACTGTGGCAAGAAAAATGGAGTAAAATTCACTTAACTGTCTTGCTTAGCAACAGAAATTTTGGACTCAGTTGTGATCATAAATCAAGTGAACAATTTCACTGTTCCCAGCATCGGCTGACATTGCATGTGTGGGAGAGGGGAAAAGCCTTTTTTAAAATAGATGTTTGAATTGTTTTGGCGCGTGAATGTAATGGCAGCTGCTGACTCCACATTCCATCCAGAAGATTGACAGAGGGAGAATATCGGAAGTGAAACTACACATGGCTGAGGAGGAAGAAGACATTGGACTATTTCTGTATTGACCTCTAGTAGGGGGAGGGTTCAGGAGAGAATATGACTCTGGGGTTTAGATTTACTTCCAATTCCAGCTTTGCTTTTACTGCATCCAGACTCGTATGATATAAATTACCAATTTCTTCAACATGATGGAGTTGGGTTTTTATTTTCTCAAACACTGATCTGGGGCAGGCTGACAGATTATCTGTACAATGAAAACATAAAAATCAAATAATATACAAAACAATTTTTCCCGTAGCTTCCCTTTCCCTGAAGTTCTGAAGTATTATTTATATTTAAAATAAGCCCAATAAGCAAAACTTAGCACCTTTTTCTCACTTAGGCCATACATTACAGACAGTTTGCCACTAAGCGGGGGGGGGGGGGGGAAATCCCAGAAAACAATTTCTTAAAAAGAGATAAATTGTTTCCTTTAAAGTTACAATACCTACCTAATAATAATCACTTTAAAAGCTAATATGAAACGTAAGGCACTTAGAATGAAAACAACTGAGATGGAATAAAGACAGCTGTAAAAAATAAACAACTAAACAAAGTATTTTTTTTTCTAAGTGGAAATAACATCTCAGTCCAATCTTGCTCGTGTACTTGTGCTTATTAAATTATTAGGAACACAAAAACACTTGAGGAAAAGGGTAACAATTGATTTCAACTCTATCACAACGATTATGTTGATTCCATTTTAGGAACAATTGATGAAATCACACAGCCCTGAATGAAATGTTCACTATTTGTCCTCGAAGTGGTGAGGAGGTTAAAGAGGAGAACAGGAACTGAGAGAGAGAGAAAAATAAAATAAAAGAAGTTGAACTAACATCCATTAGACAATAATGACTATACTGAGTAAATCTCAAAATCACTGCCAGACTGACATGATTATTGGTATGGATCAAAAAATGTGTATCTTTCTGAGTCTAAGGGGCTGTGAGCTCGCTAGGTTGTCTGAAACAATTAGACTGTCCATGAAAAGGAGAGGAGTAGGCATGGGAGAAAAGCCAGCCACCTGATTTCACTTTACAGAATATCTGATGGGGTTAAATTAATAACTGTCCATGGTCAAAAACAGTCTACTCTTTGTCAGTCAGTACCAAATTATGCAAGGTGCTGGCAGTTCTGATTGTCTAACCAATCAGTACCAGAGGACATGACTTCCAGGCTGATGGTTGATTGACTTGGGTCATTATTTGGGCTGAGTTTTCTTTTTTTCTTTTTAAGCACACATGGAATCAATCTCTAAACCAGATGTTGGCTCGAAATAAACATCTGTGCTCAGTAAGCTTATCTTCCAGCAATCTTATCATAGTCCATGACTATACAATTGATTTCCTTTCCTTTCAGTGATCCAAAAGCATGAAGAAAAAAAAAAACACCTCACAAAATCTATAAAGCCTTCTGCTAATACTGCTGTCAGCTGAAAAACTTTTCACATTGTTGTTTAAAATGGATAAGATTATTGGACCCGTCAACTTTTCATGGGGATTCAATCTTCGGAAAAGAAACCAAATGGAGGAATACTAAATATTGTGTTATATAAACCAAAACGCTACCTTATAGATCAGGGGTGTCAACACGGTGATGTCATGAGATGAATCACGGTGAAAAAGTTGGGCGTGGCCAGCCCGTGACGCAACTGGCCCGTGGGCATCGAGTTTGACAGCCCTGTTATAAATGCTTCTTGCAGATATAATGGAGCAAGCTCCATTGTTATATTTACCCCAGCTATATACTATAGTAGCAGCATTTACTCACTCTCAAAGTGACACGCTGAAGATGTGGAAAATAACATAGTTACGAGAACTTAATACTAAGCTATGGAAATGAGAAATGTCTATAAAATAGAGAACTATTCTGGACTTGGTTCTTAATAAAGTGATTTTAACAACTATTTTTTTTATATCCATTTGATAAGCATGGAAACTGTGGCCTATATGCTACCTTTAGCCTCTTTGCGCAACTTGTGTATTTAATTGGTGTACTCTAGTAAGAAACTGATCACAAAAACCTGCTAATTATACTGTTGATCTTTGTGGATTCAGCAAATCATTCTTCCTGCTTGAAATTATATAGAAATATAGTCTATACTATACACCATGGGTGTCAAGTTTTCTGTCTCATGTTGATGTCATATGATGGATCACAACTTTTTTGCCTTCCCGGAGCTGGACTGGGTGTGGCCTGCGCATGACGCATCCAGTGTGCGGGCCGCCAGTTTCACACCCCTGTTATAGACTATAGAAATATAGTCTATTATCCCCCATGGGAATAATACTTTTCAATATCTTAAAACATCAGTGAGGATGTAAATCTGGTACTATTATCATATCCTCAGTGTATATTATCATATCCTTAAGGTATATCTACCAGACTTCTTTCCACACAGAACCATTTTTTGAAATTATTTCTATAATTGCAGTTTAGTCTCGTGGTTAAGAAATCAAGCTAGAAAGTGGGAGACTGTGAATTCTAGTCCTGCCTTAGACATGAAAGCCAGCTGGATGACCTTGACTTATTTGTAAAAACAATAAAGGCATAATATAATTAAATAAATAAACAAGTAAGTATTGGAAATGTGTAAAGTCTACTTTATACTTTTTAATAATAAGGGGAAAATGCCATTCCCTTTAACAAATCATGCTGTTTTAAAGCAACAATCTTCAAATGTAACATTTCAAGAGAATACAAGGACAGTCATGAGCAGTGGTGGGATTCAACCGGTGTAACAACCGGTTTGCTTCGTGCACACTTTGCACGTGTGCCAAATGGGTGATCGCGCACAGGCAGTACATTTGAAAACATCACCTTCCACTGCAGCTCCAGTGAATAAAACAGCTGAGGGGCTGCAGTCTGTGCTACCGTGCCGATTAGCTGGGCTACAAAGGAAATAAAGGTAGGTGTGGCGCTGTGGCGGGCAAGCGGGCCCAGCTGATTGTCGGAATGAACCGGTTCACTTTCAGCTGATCGTCGGAGCTACCGGTATGCCTGAACTGGTCCGAACTGGCAGAATCCCACCCCTGGTCATGAGTCTGTACATTTACAGAAATGTATGATTCCTTATCTTGCATTTATTTGTGTATACATAACCACCCACTTCCTTCAGATAGGTTTTGGTGGTATATCCATAAGGAAGGAAGCTGCCCCCAAATCTTACCTTTCATCACCAAATTAAGTCCCTTATTCATTTTTGCATCTTTTACTTTCACAAACAATTTAGTAAACATTTAAAGAGAAGCAAATTGTTCAAATCTCTTTTAAGTTATAAATTTATTAACAATATGAGTCAAATTTCAGTTTGGAGATAGAAAATGAGAGCATGCTTCTGTTTTTGATAGAAAGGAAAGGTTTTATTTCTAGAAAAGAAAAAAGTTAGGGAACGGCCAAATATTTCTAATGCATTGTTTGATAGCATGGCTTAAGCAACAACATTCTTATTACCATTTAGATAGATACTACTAGCTAAAGTATTCAAATCTCTGCGGCCCCTTTAGATTAAATAAACACTAGAACAGATGCAGGTGAAATGCACATATTCCCCAGAAAAGCTTCTGCATCCTTAGCTGCTGTAGAGTGTAACCTTCCATTAAAAAAGGAATTATGCTACTTCATTTTCTACTTTGCTTAGCTTTCTAAATCCACATTTCAGGTTCTCATTCTGTTGCCCATTTGTTCAACCATGAAGAAATGTTGTGTTCCAAAATTACTTTCTTTCAGTATGCTTGCAGTATCTTGTCTGTCTGTCTGTCTTCAGATCATGATATGGAACATATTTCTGTTCCAACACTTTCCTTCCCCACCATGATGTCAATAATATCTGCAAACTAGAAGCCACTGAAGCACATATGAACAGTTCCTGAACACAATATGTGTGACATGGTCACTG
>NW_026682307.1:0-7107 GCF_028640845.1 Ahaetulla prasina | reverse complement strand
CCAATATTTGAGGGGCTGCCACAGAGAGGAGGGGTCAAGCTACTTTCCAAAGCACCTGAAGGCCAGACAACGAATAATGGATGGAAACTGAACAAGGAGAGATTCAACCTGGAAATAAGGAGAAATTTTCTGGCAGTGAGAGCAACAAAGTTGCCTTCAGAAGTTGCAGCAGCTTCATCCTGGAAGCTTTCAAGAAGAGACTGGACTGCCATCTGTCAGAAATGGTGTAGAATCTCCTGCCTGAGCGGAATGGGGGGTGGGACTAGATGACCTACAAGGTCCCTTCCAACTCTGTTAATCTGTATCTGTACCATTTTTTCACACTTATCACTGCTACAGTATCTCCATGGTCATGTGATGTACATTCAGATCAGGGGTGCTATTCAGCAGGTTCTGACAGGTTCTGGAGAACCGGTGGCAGAAATTTTGAGCAGTTCGGAGAACCGGCAAATACCACCTCTGGCTGGCCCCAGTGGTGTGGAATGAGATTTTGCAATACCCTTCCCCCAAAAGTGAGAAGGGAATGGGGATTTTGCAGTAACCTTCCCCTGCCACGCCCACCAAGCCACGGCCACAGAACCGGTAATAAAAAAAAAAGTGAGTTCCCCCACTGATTCAGATGCTTGACAACTGACTCACATTTATGACCGTTCCAGTCATACGTCGTGATACGTTCCCCTTTTGTGACCTTCTGACAAGCAAAGTCAACGGGGAATTTTAGATTCACTTAACACCCGTCTTCCTAATTTAAGAACGGCAGTGACTCACTTAGCAAATGTGGCGAAAAGTCATAAAACGGGCTAAACTCACGGAACCCATTTCTCACTTAGCGACGTAAATGTCGGGGCCCAATTATGCGGCTGTAAGTTGAGGACTACCTATATTACTTGATCTTGAGGGAGAGACACAGGATGTCATAAAAGACACAGTAATAAAAGAAATTATGCAACTGATTTCAGTTACGTATATTAGTGTTTCTCTGGTAAGTTTTGGTTGTAATTCCTTAGATCCAGTAAAGAAATCTAAATGCTTACATTTGAATAGAAAAGGCTATAAAGCAATATTTTCATTATATTACATAGAATAGAAAATCCAAGCATGTTTTAGGGTTTAGTGGGGTTACAACATGCATACGTGCAGTCAGGGTCTATTAATTTTGTCACACACAAGTACTAATCTCTAGATGCAAAAAGAAATGTGTGAATTAACCTGGAGTCTGAATGTCAGTTGCCACAGAAGATGATGAAACAAATGCATGCCTCACAAAGTCCTTAGCTTAATTTCCTGTAAGAGAAATGATTTACTATTAATGGCACTGCACTGGGGCTCAAGGAATAATGTACTTGCCAAATCTGACTGAATTTACCTGTGCTGATATTTCCAACTTTAGACAGGTTACTTCAGTTTGCTCTGCTAATAGAGGGCATCAGTGGTGGGATTCAATTTTTTTTACTACCGGTTCTGTGGGCGTGCATGGTGGGCATGGCATGGCTTGGTGGGTGTGGCAGGGAAAGGATACTGTAAAATCTCCATTCCCACCCCACTCCAGGGGAAGGTTACTGCAAAATCCCCATTTCTTCCCAATCAGCTGGGACTCGAGAGGCAGAGAATAGTTGGGGGTGGGGCCAGTCAGAGGTGGTATTTACCGGTTCTCTGAACTACTCAAAATTTCTGCTACCGGTTCTCCAGAACTGGTCAGAACCTGCTGAATACTGCCTCTAGAAGGCACCAATGCATGTCCTGAGAAATAAATCCCATTTCAATTCTGAAATACTTATTTGGAAATAGGTATGTATAGAACAATGACCTAAAATGCTTTAAGATATTTCTTATTCAGCTGTTAGAAATTAAGAAGTTGATCCCCAAGCTGGATTACAATAAGAAGCAAGACACTTGGAAACCATTCATTGCAACAGAGCCCAAATCAGCAAGAATGCAAAGATGGATGGTAGCCACCCCAACCCTTTTCTGATTCAAAAATTTAAACCGAATCAACATTACAACTTTTAACTTCTCACAAATTCTTTTGCTGGTTTAAATATTATTGTAAAAAAACAATTGAAGTAATCTTCAGGTTAGACAACTCAGGTCAAAGATATGTTCAAAGTTATGATGGTGCTGAATGAGTGGTACTTATGACCTATCCTTGAAACTCTAGCAGTCGCAACAACCCAATGGTCACATGATCGCAATTCTGGCACTTGGCAACCAGCTCACTCGTACTGTTGTAGCATCTACAGTCATGTGATCACCATTTGCGACCTTCCTTGACAACTTCCCACAAGGAAAGTCAACGGGAAGCCAAAGGGGCTTTTTCCCCGCTATGAATCTCATACTCCATGGCATCTACTGCCAGCATGCCATTGCACATGTTCACCCCCAGCACCAGCCTGCCCAGTTGTGGCCCCTGCCGGTTCACCTGTGCTCCCCCAGCACCTACCTGAAGCCCCCACCAACATGCATGCAGCCTCCACCAGCCCAATACATGCCTGCCCAAGGCATCCTCCCCCCCATCTCATACTACTTTGTGCTCCTTACCTGGGACACCCACTTTTTCACCGCTTGAATAACCTGTTTGGTCCTAGAGTTACAACAGCAACAAGGAGGATGGGATTGCTATTGCCAAGCAATGTGATCATATGACAATCACACTTTACTATTGCATTGCTTGGTAATGGAAAGTGGGAGGAAGGAGCAGCTCTTTAGCCATATTTGAGCCCTCCTCTGGGAAAGGCCTCCGCTGAACAGGAAGTGTGAATGCACACAGAAACAAAGCAGATCTTAATCAGTGAATGAGGATTGGGTGAGCCATACACAAGGGCTTAATTTGGGGAGGCTTTCATGTATGAAATTATAGTAAAACCATAACAATTTTTTAAAAAAATAATAATCTGAAATTGTGAGAGTCCCCTTCAGACTGCAAGGCTGTAAGCTGTGGCTTGCTTAGCTTATGCCTAAATCTGCCCTTGATCCCCCTGGCTGACAAACAGCTCAGACAGGGGAGTGTTTCTTGGCTGAAGTAGGAGGGTGCTCACTCCATGCATTGTGAGAACCCTTCTGGCTGCCCAGCTGCCACCCTCTCTTGCAAGCTGGCATTTCTTCATCATACGTCTCGTGGTCTCCCCTTTAGCAGACTTTAGATACAATGAACGCAATCTGAACTCATTGTAATTTTCGGTAAATTGTATAAATGTTATGTAAATTACGTAAAGTGTATACACATTGCCTAGCTTTAAAATAATGCATGTAAATCATTACATAATGTACTTATATTTATACACAATAATATATAGATTTAGATGTAATGGGCATTTGGCTAGCAGACTTTCAGCTAGTCTGTAAAATCAGGGTTTAACTTTTAGTTTTGAATTCAGTGGGGATGGGGTATTTAAAACTGCAGCTGGCAAAGCCTGTTGAGAGAGGATCAACATGCTGAAAGTATGTTAAATGAGTGCAGACAAGCAAGTGAGGAGTATGAAAGAAGTAATGTTAAGATAGTTTACTAATATAGTGTAAGAGTCAGATCAGAAGCAGAAAAGCCTGACACCACATTAATGGATTTTCAAAATGGAAACAAGTGGGGACGTTGCCCAAGACACAGTAGCTCCAAGCCCATTTATACCATATCAGTGGGGGAGGGGAAAGTATTAGGATTTATACCTTGATTGCATTACAGATAGAGCTTTTATTTGAGTCATAACAATTGCAGGAATGTTTTTGTCACTGTTTCATTAGCTACAGTAAAAGCAATTATCCCAACTTTTCTGTTGCGATAGAGTGAATAAGATTGGCATAAACTAGTTAGACTTTCTTTCTTTTTCCTATCTCCTGTCTCCAAATTGATTTGCATAACTAATTCTTAGCCTTTTTTTATTTTGCATATGGTTACTTATCATGAAAAGGAAGAGTTTGCTGGATATATATAAAGATAAAAGATAAGATATATATAAAATGTGTGTGTGTGTGTATACATGTTCGTATGTAACACATAGCTCTCACATATCTCTCTCTCACACACACACACACACACACAAACGCTTTTATGTACCATGTTTTCCCAAAAATAAGACCCCATTTTATATTTTTTTGAACCCTGAAATAAGCGCTTAGCCTTATTTTCCATGCATTCAAAAGCCCGATTGGGCTTATTGTCAGGGGATGTCTTATTGTGGGGGAAACAGGGCAGGGGTGAAATCTAAAAATTTTCCCTACCGGTTCTGTGGGCGTGGCTTAATTGGTGGGTGTGGCTTGGTGGTCAGATGGCTTGGTGGGCATGGCCAATAACAATAAATAATAAAAATAATAAACAAAATATAAAAAAACAATAAGAGGTACCAAAAACCAACTTTCACACTTTACACACACACAACTAACACATACACACACACACACAATATGCCACATACAGCTTTCTGAGATTTTGTGTGTTTGTGTAGTTAGAGTGAAACACTACAGAAACACACCAAATCTCAGAAAGCTGCACAAATATTTTATTTCATTTTACTTTATTTTATTGTGGACTTCAAATCCCAGAGTTCCTCAGCCAGCAAAGCCAGCTAGTTGATCACCGAGGAAATAGATTAGCTGAGTGATTGATTCTGTCTGGCTGAAACTGAAACTGCTTTCGAGCTGTGGCCATGCATTCATCAGTAATCAGGTAAGCGTCTTAGAATCTCTACTCGTACTTGTAAGAGTACAAGTAAGGTTCTGCTGATGAGGATCTCAGGTGAGATCGCCAGAGGAGACTTTAATTTTTTTTAAAAAAGTTTAAAGTCTCTGCCGATCTCAGCTGAGGGGCAGGATCCTCAAAGGTTTTGTTTTTACTTTTAAAGGCATGTTTCGGCTGAAGCAAAACCAGCTTTTAAAAGTAAAAAAAACCCTCTGCTGATGGGGCGGCTCAGCAGGGGGGGGGGGCAGGGCCAGGGATTTTTGCTACCGGTCCTCCGAACCAGCAACCACCATCACTACCAGATCACACAATCTGGTCCGGTCCAGGATCATTTCACCCCTGAAACAGGGTATGTATAATTAAAAAGTAGCATATTATTCATGAAAAGATAAACTGAATTCCACATGATCCAATGTGTCCATTTATGCCCATCCCAATTATGTCAGATTTTTCCCCACCTGTCCCCTGATACTAAATTCAGAAATCTTCATCAACATTTCCAAGACAAAAGTGAAAGGCATGCAAAGCAGAACATTTTCACATCAGTAAAAGTGTTCTGCTTTGCATGAAGAAGTTCCCACATTAGTCCCACATAAAGAAGAACCCACATTAGTCCCTGGTCACTCCAATCAGGCCTGGGAAAGAGTCCATCCTGAAACATTTGACAGCTGCTGCCAATCAAAGTAGATAGTACTAAACTAAGTACTGGGCCAAATATGATGGAATAAGGCATTCCTGCTCTGGAATTCAAGTCCCTTTTCTTGAACAAATCATACAAAGCTGTCAAATGTATATTAAACAGGTTATGTTGCCCCCAAATATCCACTACCCTATTAATTCTGTTTTTGCCTTGAGTATAACATTAACCGAGAAAGCGTGTCTAGAAATAAAATAGAGCAATGTTTGGTGCTGGAATACAAATTACAATCCCATCCTGCACTGTACTTTTACCCTTGCTAACCCCAATGCTAACAGTCTGCTTTAAATCACTGGGGAACATGGAAATGATCTGAGGTAAAATCGGAAACAGCTAATATAAGCTTTTCTTTTTAAATTTCTTCTGAGTTTGGAATACTCAGATATATTGAAATAATCTATTAATAGATTGGAATATCTCAAAACCATTGTCCAAACAAATATCTCCTGGGTTTTCAAGAAAGATTACAGGTAGTCTTCTACTTACAACTGGTCGCTCGTTGACCATTTGAAGTTACAAAGGATTTATAAAAAAATATTTACACTCTTGATTCAATGTTCTGATAACCTCCACATCATCGTTATGTGATCCAGTGGTGGGTTTCAAAATTTTTACTATTGGTTCTGTGGGTGTGGTTTGGTAAGCGTGGCATGGCTTGGTGGGCATGGCAAGGGAAGAATACTGTAAAATCTCCATTCCCTCCCCAATCCAGGGGAAGGTTACTGCAAGATCCCCATTTCCTCCCGATCAGCTGGGAGGCAGTCAGAGGTGGTATTTACCAGTTCTGTGAACTACTCAACATTTCCACTACCGGTTCTCCAGAACTGTCAAAACCTGCTGAAACCCACCTCTGATGAGATCTCATTTTGGGAGTGTGGCAACCAGCTCCCATTTACAGCCACCCCATAGTTATAGGACATTTATTTACAATGTGTAATGAGATAAAACAGTTTATCTCTGTTTTCCAGCAAATGGGTTCATTTAACAACCATAGTGGTTGCTTAACAACTGCATCATTTGCAGAATTTCCAGAATTTCATGTTCACGTGAGGGAATTCCAGGAGTTGCAATCTTATAACATCTGGAGCAGATCAGGCTGTGTCTGAATATTACGGAAGCACTTGTACACAGACATTAGTACAATCAGAGGAGACAGGGGAAAAAATACATTCCTCTTTTCACCCTTTACTATCCATGCTTCTGTGCCTAGATGATAAATCAATATCAGTGAGGCACTTAACTTTGTAGAAGAAAGTATTGGAATGTGTGTTTCAAGTATCAATTTCAGACACAAGGAAAAATAAAAACTCCATTCTGACATTTGTATTAATCACTCAGCATACATCACCAAATGGTTACTTATAAAAATTTTCTGAGACGCATCCCTATAGTATTAGATCTAACAAGATGCAACAATTCCCAATATTGTTTTAATTCTGCTCCTCCAATTCAGTAAGGAAGTGTATGTGCTTGTGTACATGCATGAAAGACCAAGAGAGGGAGATCAAATATCTTACTAAATATTATTTTCCCTCTGGTAAAGAGGGAATAATTCAGAATAGACAAAAGTCTACACCTACAGTAAATTAAAAAGAATAAAAACAGAAATACATGTCATGGAAATCTGGATAAGCAATTACATATTGTGTGATATGGCACTCCAGTTGTGTTTTGTTGAGGAATATTTGTCTTACTAATAGGTAGTGGATGGGAATATGAATATAGCCATATTTATACTGTA
>NW_026682306.1:0-7108 GCF_028640845.1 Ahaetulla prasina | reverse complement strand
ATGTTAAATAAATAAACAAACAAATGAATGAATGAATGAATGAATGAATGAATGAATGAATAAATACATACATAAATAAATAAATAAATAAATAAATAAATAAATAAATAAATGTGCTTGCAATCAGATCACTATTGGTTGCCTCAATTGGAGGTCTTGAAAATATTTTTTAATTTTTATTTAATTTAATTTTTATTTAATTTAATTTAATTTAATTTTTATTTACATTTATAGGCTGCCCATTTTACCTCAAGGTAACTGGGTGATTTACAGTCATAAAAATAAATAAAAATGATATAAAGTAAATAATAATGATTGAGTTGAGAGGATCCTTAGTTTTTTACAAATTGACCAATTTACTTTATGGAATCTACTTTAAGCAAAAGGCTCTTGAATTAGTTTTTTTTAAAAATTATTATTATTATACCTCAGCGCCTCACAGTCAGCTCCACTACATTCCAGGAAAGCACAACAACATTTCTGATAGACCTGTTTTCTCTTCGTATCTTTTCTTTTCAATCTCAGTTTCAATCTCTTTTTCTGAAATGTGTTCCTTACCTATTGTAGGGTCTACTACCGGTTCAATGCCATCACATCCTATCTCTGAGCCACAAAGTTAGAGAATGTGATTATCTCCGCCTGCTGGTATCTGGAAAAAAGATAACTGTGTTCTGAACCCCATCGTAATATTGCCATGACAAAGTCCATCAGGTCTCTAAAAGATCTTTATCGAACGCAATTCACTCCATCTCTACTTGCAACCGAACACCTTGTGCTATGGCTGCTGAATGGATTCATCCAATTATTGGTATGATTTCCAGGTGGAACGGAAGGGCTGCTATCATATATTTCATAGATTAAGAGCTGTGCAGAAGTACTGTAGGAAGAAAAGGAATGGTATTACTCTCCAATGTGTCTTCCAGTACAAAAAGAATGAGTTACTATCATTTTATGTAGTAAATGCAACAGTTGCAAAATGTTTTACATAAGGATCTCTGCAATATTTCAGTATTGCATAAAGAAATTCTGGCTAATCAAGCAACAGAACGTAAGTACAGTGGAACCTTTATAGTCATCATTAATTGGTTCCAGGACCGAACAAAATGAGTACCAAACACATAAGTACCAAACACAATGAGTACCAAATACATGATAAGTACCAAACACAATGAGTACCAAATTTCTTCCATAATGAATAATATATGAGTCACAAAGCAAATGACCCCAACAAATTCTAGCTTGTGCATCGAGTACCAAACAAACATGAGTTCTGCGACAAAAAAAAATGTGTCAAAATGTATTGAGTACCAAATTCAATGAGTTTCAAAGCAATTGAATACCAAGGTTCCACTGTAGCCAAAAGGGCAATCATTCCGTGTGCATTTGGTAAATTTCAAACTCAGAAACTACAATGCTGGGAATAAACCACATTATAAGAAACTGAAGAATGGTCTCAGAGAGTCTACGAACACCCCAGCTTCATTAGTCTCAATATAATGCATTATTATACTATAGATCTGATCCAGCTGATGCTGAGAACATGATTTTTGCAGTTTTTTCTATATGGGAATTGTTTCCAAGAGAGTTTTTTCAATGTGGACTTGGTGCTCTGTTCTGACTGCTCCACATAGCAAATTTCACTGAGAAGCATGAAACACTTTTCTTATCCTGTAGCTCAAAAGACAGGAATCTTGTTCCTTGGCACGTAATCCAAGTCATCGTCCAGGGTCAGCAGGCCCTAGAGCAAGAAAGTATCACAGGCACGTCAAGAGATTTGTATGGTTTTTTTCTTGGTACAAAATGGAAGAATTAACAGAAATGCTTATCAGTTTTGTAGTCAGGATAGTTCTGACATGTTACTCCTAGAAATCTGAATTATAGCTGCTTTTCCCACTGCACATAAGCCTTATTTCAGGATTTGGTGATACAAATACCATACTGTAAGATGTCACTATGTACAGCAAACTGATAGGGCCAAGAATCATGTGTAGTGATACAATGCAAATATCATAATAACTTTTATGTTTTGTATTTTACACTGCCCAGAAGTGCTCTGTGAAGGAGATGGGTGGTCTCTGAATTTAATATATAAATAAATAAAATTACAGTACTTGCATTCTGATGTCTAATGGAAGCAAGTCAGTCATAGCAATTAATGTGATGAGTGCAATAATACCTTGTCTTTTCCCTTCCCTGGTGGACACCCATGTTACTATAGTTCTATAAAGAATCTGAGATACAATCTGGTCCAACTGGTGAAAAGGGAAAATTATTTATACTGTGTTCAGGTTTTCTCATGTGGGAGTTTCTCCAAGTCAAGAATAACAACAGCAATAACAAAAAGCAAGCTGGCTAAATAGAAGTGAGAAGTGTTGTCTAGAGAGATGGGATCTTTTCAAATCATCAGACGCATCCTCTGGCTTCTAAAATTAATAGTAGCAGAAGGGACACATTTTAGGCAAGACAGCCATGCTGGCCCAAGAAAGAGGTTGAATGGACAAATACACTGTGTATTGGACACTTATTTGGATGGGGGAGTTTGAGTACATCTTTTGGCAATTGGTACATGGTTATCAAGAGCCAAATGAACTATTTCCATCAGATTAGGGTAGTCAGCTGTCCCAGTTGTTAATCCAGCTACTGACAGTTTTTAATAAGATTTTTTTTTCTATTTTGACAATTTTGTTGGAGGTTATTTCCCCATGCCCTTTCTTCTTAACATGGGTTTAAGTGAAATATAACAGGAAGTTGTTTATGTCTGACTCAAATAGTTATTTTTAAAAGATAGGCCTGCAGAGGGGGTTTTTTTTTGTTCAAATTATTTTTTAAAAGAAAACCATCTTCCCACCAGCAAAACATCTTTTTTCTAGCAGTTGTAGTAGTATTTTAATTTAGCCCACAATTAATACTTAAGCACTGTGCAAACAAATAATAAAACAACATACATAATATTCACAAAATTATCTAAAACACATTTAAGGGTGGCATCTAACAATTTAAAACAGTTCCAGGTATCACCACAGAAAATATTGGTTCTTCGTTTCCAATTTAATAAAGATAATTAAAAAGGAATACCAGACCTTTCTTAAAATTGTAAACTCAGTTCATTAGAATGTTCTAAATACTTGTTTATATGACAAAAGCCAGAATGGAGAGTTAACCCTTCTGAGTTTAAAACCTGGCTCAGTGTATTTTAAAAATAACTGGGACTTGATTCTGACCCTAACATGAATAGGTCTGATAAGCTTTTCCCTTCAATGATCCGATTAAGCTTAGTGGATGAATGGACATATACCGTGTTTCCCTGAAAATGGCTCTCGAGGACGTGGACAGGTTGTTGGTGAGGCTGCACGCCACCACATGTTTACTGGACCCGTGCCCTTCCTGGTTGGTGCTGGCCACACAGGAGGTGACACGAGGCTGGCTCCGGGGGATTATAAATGCTTCATTGTTGAAAGGGATTTTCCCTGCCGCCTTGAAAGAGGCGGTAGTGAGACCCCTCCTCAAGAAGCCTTCCCTGGTCCCAGCTATTTTGGGTAATTATCGTCCGGTCTCCAACCTTCGCTTTGTTGCGAAGGTTGTAGAGAGTGTGATGGCATGGCAGCTACCCCAATACCTGGATGAAGCTGTCTATCTAGACCCGTTCCAGTCCGGCTTCCGACCCGGATATAGTACAGAGACAGCTTTGGTTGCGTTGGTGGATGATCTCTGGAGGGCCAGAGACAGGGGTTGTTCCTCTGCCCTGGTCCTATTAGATCTCTCAGCGGCTTTTGATACCATCGACCATGGTATCTTGCTGCACCGGTTGGAGGGTCTGGGAGTGGGAGGCACCGTTTACTGGTGGTTCTCCTCCTATCTCTCTGACCGGTCGCAGACGGTGTTGACAGGGGGGCAGAGGTCGACCGCGAGGCGCCTTACTTGTGGGGTGCCACAGGGGTAGATTCTCTCACCTCTCCTGTTCAACATCTATATGAAGCCGCTGGGTGAGATCATCAGTGGCTTTGGGGTGAGATACCAACTGTACACTGATGACACGCAGCTGTACTTCTCCACCCCGGGCCACCCCAACGAAGCTGTTGAAGTGCTGTCCCAGTGCTTGGAAGCCGTACGGGTCTGGATGGGGAGAAACAGGTTCAAGCTCAATCCCTCCAAGACGGAGTGGCTTTGGATGCCGGCACCCCGATACAGTCAGCTGCAGCCGCAGCCGCAGCTGACTGTTGGGGGCGAGTCATTGGTCCCAATGGAAAATGTGCGCAACTTGGGTGTTCTCCTGGATGGACAGCTGTCGTTTGAAGATCATTTGACGGCAGTCTCCAGGAGAGCTTTTCACCAGGTTTTGCGCCCCTTCCTTGATCGGGATGCCTTATGCACAGTCACTCATGCTCTTGTTACCTCTCGCTTGGATTATTGCAATGCTCTCTACATGAGGCTCCCCTTGAAGTGCACTCGGAGGCTTCAGTTAGTTCAGAATGCAGCTGCGCGGGTGATAGAGGAAGCCACACGTGGCTCCCATGTAACACCACTCCTGCGCAGACTGCACTGGCTGCCTGTGGTCTTTCAGATGCACTTTAAGGTTTTGGTTACTACCTTTAAAGTGCTCCATGGCTTAGGGCCTGGGTACTTACGGGACCGCCTACTGTTACCTCACGCCTCCCACCGACCCGTACGCTCACACAGAGAGGGACTTCTCAGGGTGCCGTCCACCAAGCAATGTCGGCTGGCGGCCCCCAGGGGAAGATCCTTCTCTGTGGGGGCTCCTACCCTCTGGAACGAACTTCCCCCTGGCTTGCGCCAATTGCCTGACCTTCGAACCTTTCGCCGCGAGCTGAAAACATATTTATTTACTCGCACGGGGCTGGCTTAAATTTTAAATTTTAAATTTTTTAGATGAATTTTAAGGGTTTTTAGATTTTAAATGTTTTTAAATTTCGGCCAATTATATAATAAGTTTTTTTAATTTTGTTTTAATTGTACATTGCTATTGTTTTTATTCTGGCTGTAAACCGCCCTGAGTCCTTCGGGAGAAGGGCGGTATAAAAATCTAATAAATAATAATAATAATAAAGACCCAGTCTTTTATATTTTTTTTGCCCCAAAAGATGCATTAGGGCTTATTTTTGGGGAAACAAGATACCGGGATGATCTGCCCGGTTGGGCACCGACCCCTCTTGTGCATAAGAGGTGGTGAGCATGCAGGGGTCGATGGTGTTTGGCAGAAGCTGCAGGCCACCGGCCCCTTGGTCAGTGCATTCTGGGGTTGCGCAGCCCACGCAGAGCAGGTGAGTTGATTACCTGTCCAAGGAGCAGTCGGAGGCAGAGACGTGGGGGGGAGGAATGCAAACCAGACACACCACATGGGCCACGGGAGGCTCATCTTTGTGTGGTGGTACCAGCAGCAGATGGAGGTAGAGGCACGGGAGAAGGCAGCCAATCCCGCTGTGTGGGCTGCAGGCAAGCTGAGAAATGCAAAGACGAGCCTCCCGCAGCTGCTTGCCTGCTCCGGCCCACTGACTTGGCTTTTTCACAGCTCACATGGTGGGTCCAGATCACCTGTCTTCCCCCCAGTGCCTCTGCCTCCATCTGCTGCCACTGCTGCCGCATAAAGACAAGCCTCCCATGGCTGCCTGCCCACTCCATTCTACCAACACTTTGCCCACGTGGTGCGTCTGGATCGCACGCCTCTCCACCTCTGCCTTCGCCTGCTGCTTGGACAGGTAATCAACTGTTTCTGCCGGACATCATTGGCCCCCACGCTGCTGCCTCCAGTGCTGGCCACACCCACCTACACCCCACTACCACGCTGATGATGACCTTAACTGGGGCTTATTTTGGGGGTAGGGGTTATATTAGGAGCACGCTAAAAATCAGGTTTCTTTTCTGGTTAGGTCTTATTTTCAGGGAAACACAGTAGTTAAAATACAATGCCCTCATGATCCATTGAGCCAAACATATTCCAGCAAAGAAGGTAGCACCATTGGGCACCCTGATGCTAAATGATGTAATCACGTGATTGCACTTGACTTACAATGGCAGTTTGTCAATGACCTCCAAGCAGGTCATTAAACACAATGTTGTGAGTGTCACTTGCAATCTCCTGCTTGCTTCCCCATTGACTTGCTTCTTGGAAGCCAGATGTGAGGGTTGCAAATGGTGATCATGTAACTGTGGGATACTGCAACCATTGTAAATGTGTCCTGTTTGCCAAGTGCCCAAATTGTGATCACATGACTGCAAGGAAGCTGCAACATCTGTAACTTCAAGGATCAGTTGTAAATCTCACTTTTCTGTACCACTGGAATTTCAAATGGTCACTTAATGAGTGGTTGATAAGCAAGGACTTATTTAGGGCTAGCATCTATTTTCATTATGGATGACAAACCATTTTCATTGCAAGAAAGGAAATACCGCAAACTAAACAATGTTATACTGTTTGATAGGGCTAGAAATATATCTAACATGATTTACTTTAGGACATTATTTTGTTATTAAGAAAAATCTCACCAAGAATGAAAAGAACAAGGCAGCAGCTGAGAGGAAATGCCAGATATCATGGTCATCAAAGAATCCCAGAAGGATACATGGTCGGTTTTTTTCACGAGACTGTGCTGGAGTTTCCTGGAGTAAATGATAAAACCAGTGAATTCTAGATGTTCCCCAACAGAAAATGTAACCTTATGTCTGATCTAGCCTTATAGCTCAGTGATTAAATGCTCTTCTCTACCTAACTATGAAAAGCACATTAAGCAAACTCATTACTCCAGTCTAAGGAAGGAACGAGTGGTGAAAAGGACAAAATGGATGAATGAATCTATTAAGGTTTCCTATGTAAGCTACTCTGAGATTTTTAGAGAGCATTTAATATAAGTAGCTATGTAATAAATATCAAATATAATTAAAATGATAGTACCAACTTATATAATGTGATTTTCAAATGCTAAAATGTCAAATAATTTTCTTCAGCAACATTAATTAAAAGGTTTTTATAAGTAATTGGTGAAACTGAATTACACACCAAAATACGGTTTTGCTTTTTGAATGAGGTGTTCTGGCTTTACCAAACCTGGAATTCAGGCAAATAGTATGGGCCTTATATAGATAGAAATTTACA
>NW_026682305.1:0-7110 GCF_028640845.1 Ahaetulla prasina | reverse complement strand
CCAAAGAAGCGATCAGAATCGCCTGAGCCAGCCTCGTGTCACCTCCCGAGTGGCCAGCACCAGCCAGGAGGGGCACGGGTCCAGTAAACACGCAGGCATTCAACCTACCCAGCAACCTGTCCATGTCCTCGGAGCCACAGGGTCAAACTCATCCCAAATAATGTCGCCAAGACCACCCTCGAGCCTCACCCGCATCACCGCAATCTTGGTCCAGACCATCCCGTTGAACGATTTTATCGATAGATAACCGAACTCCTCAGCCTGTCCCTGCAACGGGTCATCCCGCCCCTGATGAAGGAGGGAGCGAGTCACCAAACAGGGCGGCCGGGCGGTTATCTGCCGATGCAATGAGGGAGGAGGCGAGCTACGCGCTTCTCAATGCCACCAGGTAAGTCCTAGTATAGGACTTCACTAGTGTCCGATCAGCTTCCGAACGGCTAGACCTCCAGGAACTCTCTAGGCGCCTTCTCCGCGCCATCCCCTCAGCTCCTCGGAGAACCAAGGAGCCGGTTGGGCCCCGCGCCGGGTCAGAGGTCAAGGCACGACTCGGTTTAAGGCCCCGCCGCCCGCTCCCAGGCCGCAACAAGTTCTCGGCCGAGCCGTGAGCCAGACCTCAGGAAATGGCCCAAGCTCCGTCCGAACCCATCCGGTCCATCAGGCGCCTGGGACGGAACCAACGATCGGCTCCGCCTCCCGCGGTGGTGAATGGCGGTCAGAAAGTCCAGGCGAAGAAGAGAGTGATCTGACCATGACAAAGGTTCAGTGACTATTTCCTTTAAGTCCAGATCTCTCAACCTGAAGTGTTAATGCCACGTTATAATGCCTTGGTAAGGCCACACTTGGAATATTGCATCCAGTTTTGGTTGCCAGGATGTAAAAAAGATGTTGAGACTCCAGAAAGAGTGCAGAGAAGAGCAACAAAGATGATTAGGGGACTGGAGGCTAAAACATATGAAGAACGGTTGCAGAAACTGAGTATGTCTAGTTTAATGAAAAGAAGGACTAGGGGAGACATGATAGCAGTGTTCTAATATCTCAGGGGCTGCCACAAAGAAGAGGGAGTCAAGCTACTCTTCAAAGCACCTGAGGGTAGAACAAGCAGCAATGCGTGAAAATGAATCAAGGATAGAAGCAACCTAGAACTAAGGAGAAATTTCCTGACAGAACAATTACTCAGTGGAGCAACTTGCCTCCAGAAGTTGTAAATGCTCCAACACTGGAAGTTTTTAAGAAGAGATTGGATAACAGTTTGTCTAAATTCAATCTCTTTTGAATTCCAATGACCCTTATCTGGCACCAATTTAGCACTGAACTTTAGCTAACTAGATTCTTGTGTATAGATTTGAGCAATAAATTTTTACTGCAGCTTAACATACAGTCTTGATTATTTGTGCCTGAAAGAAAAGCTTGATCCTTACTTTATCACATTCTCTACAAACTCTTCTACAAACGGCCCTTGTCTTATAATTACAATTACAATTGGAACCAAAATTTCCATTGCTAAGCAAGGCAATTGTTAAGTGAATCATGACTGATTGTACGACCTTTTTGTCATGGCTGTTAAGTGAATCACTGCAGTTGTTAAGTGAATCACATAGTTGTTAAGCAAATCTGGCTTCCCCCATTGACTTTGCTTGTCAGAAGCCAGCTGGCAAGGTTGCAGATGGCAACCACATGACCCTGGGATGCTGCCACTGATGCAAATATACACTGGTTGCTAAATGCCCCAAGTTGGATCATGTGACTATGGAGATACTGCAATGATTGTAAGTGTGAAGATTGGTTTAAATCACTTTTTTCAGTGCCATTGTAACTACCCTGTTTCCCGAAAATAAGAAATCCCCTGATAAATAAGCCTAATCACGCTTTTGAGAGCATGCGCTAAAATACGCCCCCTGTCGTGTCCCACTCCTCCGCTGACGGCCGGGTCAGGGAAATCCGAATCAGGCTTGCCTCTGCGGCTCTGCCCAAAGTCCTAGCAAAGTCCTCAGAGCAGGCAGGAGACCAGTAAGTGACTTCAGCAAGATAAGTTCGACTTTTGCCTGACTCAGAGACTGCCAGAAAGTAGATCCTTTATATAGGCCATGGGGTGTGGCTCCATGACTCAGCACTCATTAAGGCCTGCCCCTCCCTTCCCTCTGTTGCCTCCGCCTATCCAATCTTCTGATGCGAGGGTCACTCCAATCAGCTGTTGGTAATAAACCCTCCTCAGGCTCACATGCTGTGGAGGAGGGGGAGGGGTCTAGCTGCTCCGTTTGCCTGGGCATGGAGTCAGGGCTGGGGCAGGGAGATTCTCCTTCTTCTGCAGTTTGTGTGGGCATGGAGCCAGGACTGGGACCGGGGGGCATACATTCCTCAGTGTTCGGGAGCAGGTAAGAAGGCCCCGGCTGCTCTGAGGGCGGGCAAGACACAACACCCCCCCTGAAAATAAGCCCTCCCCGAAAATATTTAAATGCAGAGCTGGAAATCAGGTAAGATAGCAAGAGGAGCCTTATCTTGCTCCACGTGCCCCAAAATAATAAGACCTCCCCAAAAATAAGGCCAAGCACTTATTTCAGGGTTCAAAAAAATATATAATATAATATAATATAACAACAGAGTTGGAAGGGACCTTGGAGGCCTTCTAGTCCAACCCCCTGACCAGGCAGGAAACCCTACACCATCTCAGTCAGATGGCTATCCAACATTTTCTTAAAAATTTCCAGTGTTGGAGCATTCACAACTTCTGCAGGCAAGTCATTCCACTGATTAATTGTTCTAACTGTCAGGAAATTTCTCCTTAGTTCTAAGTTGCTTCTTTCCTTGATCAGTTTCCACCCATTGCTTCTTGTTCTACCCTCAGGTGCTTTGGAAAACAGCCCAACTCCTCTTCTTTGTGGCAACCCCTGAGATATTGGAACACTGCTATCATGTCTCCCTAGTCCTTCTTTTTATTAAACTAGACATACCCAGTTCCTGCAACCGTTCTTCATATCTTTTAGCCTCCAGTCCCCTAATCATCTTTGTTGCTCTTCTCTGCACTCTTTCTAGAGTCTCAACATCTTTTTTACATCGTGGCGACCAAAACTGGATGCAATATTCCAAGTGTGGCCTTACCAAGGCATTATAAAGTGGTACTAACACTTCACGTGATCTTGATTCTCTCCCTCTGTTTATGCAGCCCAGAACTGTGCTGGCTTTTTTAGCAGCTGCTGCACACTGCTGGCTCATATCTAAATGGTTATCCACTAGGACTCCAAGATCCCTCTCACAGGTACTACTATTGAGCAAGGTACCACATATATGGTACCTGTGCATTTTTTTTGCCTAAATGTAGAACCTTACTTTTTTCACTGTTGAATTTCATTTTGTTAGATAGCGCCCAATGTTCAAGTCTGTCAAGATCTTTCTGTAATTTGAGCCTATCTTCTGGAGTGTTGGCTATTCCTGCCAGCTTGGTGTCATCTGAAAATTTGATGAGTTCCCCATCTATCTCCTCGTCCAAGTTGTTGATGAAGATGTTGAAGAGTACTGGGCCTAAAACAGAGCCTTAGGGTACTCCACTGCATACTTCCCTCCATGTGGATGTAGTTCCGTTGAGGACTACATGTTGAGTGCGGTTGGTCAGCCAGTTATGAATCCATCTGGTGGTGGTGCTGTCTAACCCACATTTTTGTACTTTATCTAGTAGTAGGTTATGGTCTACTTTATCAAATGCTTTACTGAAGTCCAAGTAAATTATATCGACAGCATTCCTCTGGTCTACTAATTTTGTCATTTTGTCAAAGAATGCAATAAGATTAGTCTGGCATGATCTGTTTTTGACAAACCCAGGGTCTTATTTTCGGGGAAACACGGGACAAACATCACAAAATAACTGGTTATAAATTGAGAACTCCTTTACCGACAGTCCTAAACATACGACTAAAATTGAGCCCAACATTTCTGTTACTAAGTGAAGTTTATCCCATTTTTTGACCTAGGTTGCCACAGTTGTTAAGTGAATCACTAGAGTTGATAAATTAGTGACCCAGTTGAGGGGTGAATCTGGCTTCCCCGCTGAGTTTGCTTGCCTGGAGGTTACAAAAAAAGGGATCACCTGACCTTGGGACACTGCAACCGTCATAAATATGAGTCGGTTCCCAAGCAACTGAATTATGATTACATGACCATGTGGAAGTTACAAAGGTTTTAAGAATGAAAAATAGTTATAAGTCACTTTTTTCAGTGCCATTGTAACTTTGAACAGTCCCTAAATGAATAGTTGTAAGTCAAGGACTACCTGTATGAAGTAAACACTCCTTGCTCATAGAAAACTAGTACAATGTAAGATACGTGCTTCAGACACACTCGTTTTCTATATTCTAGGGGTCTCCAACCTTGGCAACTTTAAGACTTGTGGACTTCAACTCCCAGAATTCTGGGAGCCGGATAGCTCAGGCTGGTAAGGCCTGTTATTAAGAACACAAAGCCTGCAATTACTGCAGGTTCAAGCCCGGCCCAAGGTTGACTCAGCCTTCCATCCTTTATAAGGTAGGTAAAATGAGGACCCAGATTGTTGGGGGGGGCAATAAGTTGACTTTGTAAAAATATACAAATAGAATGAGACTATTGCCTTATACACTGTAAGCCGCCCTGAGTCTTCAGAGAAGGGCGGGGTATAAATGTAAACAAAAAAAACAAAAAAAAAGTCTTAAAGTTGTCAAGGTTGGAGACCCCTGCTATATTCTATATTCATCACATCATCAATTATCACCTGTTGGAAATACTGTCAGGAAAAAACAGGGAGAAGGGGGGAAATATTATTATCAAAACAGAGAAATATTTACCAAACATAAGGCAATTACTGAAATTATTTTGAGGGAGTAGCTAGCTTCAGATAACTTTCATTGCATGCCAGGAATGAATAAATATTCTAGCTTTCCTCCTAGCATACTTTTATTTCTTAACACTGTATCCAATCTTTACACCAATAATTACTTCGCAGGGGTGGGTTCTACTTATCTTTACTACCGGTTCGCAATGGGAGTGCGCACACAAGCTTCTGCACATGCACAGATTGTCAATTATGATGTCCGGGCGGGTGGGCAGAGCCTCCCGCCATGTTTATTACAGGTTCTAAATAATCGGACAGAACAAGGAGCAACCCACCACTGGTACTTTGGTGTTAAATGCAATACAGAAAAATATTGGATTCATACCAGATGCAAATCATTTATTTATCAGACAGATGCTACTAATTTCTGGTTTCCCTCAAAACTAGGGCATTCAAGGTACTCCATGCAGTTCTTTATTAAGATCAAAATATTTCATATCTTTTGTTCATACAGGATAAACTGCATATGACTAATATGAACTGTTGTTCAAATTTTAACGCTTCCAGTGGCAGAAGTCTGTAGAGATTCTCAGTCATCCAGATCATGGTTGTCCCAAAGATGCTTTTTCATGAGGCAACTGGACTTTCTTGTTTTTTCTTTTGAAGATGTTTCGCTTCTCATCCAAGAAGCTTCTTCAGCTCTGATAAGAATCCTTCCATCCCCTACTATCCTATATTTGGGACTTCCAATTACAGAGTTTATTTACATTTTGAAACATCTGAGACAGTGAAACCCTCATAACTACCAGAGTAAAATAATTTGGGTGGGGAGACTTTAACTTCATCATCATCATCATCATTTTAGCCATTGTCTGTCAACTGCAGGATGAAGGCCTCATCTGCATGTTCCCAAACAATATAGCCCTTTCTTTTCCCAATTGGGCCAGTAATATTTGCTGATGTCATCAATCCATCTTGTTTTAGGTCTCTTTTGTTGATGCTTTTTTCATAGGTCTTATTATTATATAACTGCCCAGAGTTTTTTTTTTTGAAGTGGGATGTCTATAATAAATCAAATACAGGAAGTCCTTGATTTACAACAGTTCATTTAGTGACCGTTGCAGCCTTCCCATGGTCACATGATCTAAAATTCAGACGCTTGGCAATTGATTTATATGTATGACAGTTGCAATGTCCCGAGATCATATGATCCCCTTTTGTGACCTTCTGACAAGTCAATGTTCTGACCTAGGCTTCCTGATACAATAAAAGCACATAACTGGTCCCAAAAACCTCTTTTTATTTCCACAGCTGTGAATTCTCATTCTGTTCATTCACAGAGGAGTCCCAAATAGTTGTAAAGAGTCTGACAGAAGTCTGCCACAGTCCTTCGGGATAAGGCTGATAAGCACCCACCTTTATCTCCCTTGACACACTGCCAGGACCTAATTGGCAATTAGCTTTGCAAGGCCACACGGAACACAGTCTCAACATGGAGCTGCAGAATTGAAACCGGCCGGCACATACAACAATTGCTTCCTGCAAAGGGCTCACGTACCTTTGCTCCTCCTTTATGTCTTATGGGAGGGGCCAATCATCTCCAAGCCCTACTCCTGAATTGTACCTTTTATTTTAACTGTTTTTGCCTTCTGGCAGCTCTCATTATCAAGACACTGGGAACAGGCTCCCGCTGTTCCTCTGCCTCGCTGATGTACGACTTTGGAGGCTCCAGAGTCTGCACATAACTCCCAAATGGCCCTGTCCCCATCTCTGCCTCCGACGCAGAGCCCTCATCCGAGCCTTCCCCAGACTCCAGGACTAGCCCATGTTCCTCTCCAGCCTCCTCACTGTCTGACGCTGCTGCCAGCTCTGCCGGCTGCCGGCGGACCACAACAGTCAAAGGGGAAGCCAGATTCACTTAGCATCTGTGGTACTAAATTAACAACTGCAGTGATTCACTAACAACACCGGCAAGGAAGGTCACCAAATGGGGCAAAACTCACTTAACAACTATCTTGCTTAGCAGCGGAATTTTTGGTCTCAATTGTGATCACAAATTAAGGACTGCCTGTTATTCCGGCTGGTCTCACAGTCAACCAGATATTTAGCCTGGATTTGGCATTTTTACTTACATATGAACTCCTTCCCAGGAAGCCGGGGTAGATAGAAGTTGTGAGATGGAAATAAAGGTACCATCACAGGATGTAAGCTGCCTTTTGCAATTGAGTGATGGGGATTTTGTCAAGGCCAATGGAGATCAAGTGGTACCGCAGATCAGGGGTGAAATCCAGCAGATTCTGACAGGTTCTGGAGAA
>NW_026682304.1:0-7121 GCF_028640845.1 Ahaetulla prasina | reverse complement strand
AATTGTATTGATGTCAGAGATGTGGTGAGGGTTCCAAACAGGTGAGCTGTATTCTAGAATTGGTCTAGCAAATGTTTTATATGCTCTGGTTAGTAGTGTGGTGTTTTTGGAAAAGAAGCTACGCAAAATTAGGTTTACAACTCTTAGAGCTTTTTTTGCTATGTAGTTGCAGTGGGCTTTGGCACTTAGATCATTTGACATGAAAACTCCAAGGTCTTTAACGGGATGGGGGTCGTCTGTAAGGTAATGTCCATCTAGTATGTACTTAGTTTTAGAGTTCTTTTTTCCTATATGTAAGACTGAGCATTTGCTGGTTGAAATTTGGAGCTGCCAATTTTTAGACCAAGCGGTTAGATGGTCAAGGTCGTTTTGAATGATAGAAGTGTTGTCTGTGGTGTTAAATAGTTTGACATCGTCAGCAAAGAGAACACAATTACTTGAGATATGGTCACAAAGATCATTAATGTATAGAATAAAGAGTGTTGGTCCAAGGACGCTGCCTTGAGGAACGCCACTCTTGACAGGAACAGGATTTGATAAAGCATTGCCAATTTTGACCACTTGTTGTCTGTTAGACAGAAAAGCAGATATCCATTTGTGGAGGGGTCCTGAGATGCCATAGGATGTTAGTTTAAGGAGAAGTTTATCGTGTACTAGTTAATCAATCAGTTACACACTGAAGAAATCAGTCTTTCTGATATTAGAAAAAGTAACTTCACATATAAGTATTTTTCTCCATTGTCACTTTTGTTTCCATGGCAAGAAATTTAACCAGTGTGTCCCCCCCATTTGTCCTCCTTTTTCTGGTTTGTTACTAATATTAGTTTGTAACTAATATTTGAAAACACATTGACTCGATGTGAATCATTTTCAGGAACTCCCTGAGCTATTGATGCAGTGGGAAGCTTAGGATTCAGAGCTTCCTTCTTGATTCAGCTGTTAGGTATCTCCAATGCACCTACACACAGAGCTATTGTAAAGACAAGCTACTCTATCTTCCCTTTAGAGCAGGGATGTCAAACTCAATTTCATTGAGGGCCATATCAGGGTTGTGTTTGACCCCGTGGGGTGGGGGGGTGGCCCGCTTGATGTTACTCGTGTCGTGGATGCCTGTGGCAGCCTGAGAGCTTTGCCAGCGAAAACAGGCTCCCAAGCTCAGTTTTTGGCTGCAACGGCCTCCTGCAGCCCTCAGCCAGCAAAAATGGAGCTTGGGAGGGCCGCAGACGATCTTCCCGAGCTCCATTTTGCTGCCAGAGGCACCGCAGGTCGTTCCTTTGCTGGTTCCGGGTCAGCCCTGTGGACCAGATCTAAGCACCGTGCCTTGAGTTTGACACCCCTGCTTTAGAATAATTATACTAGCAAATTACTTTACCCCAGAGGTGAAATGTAAAATTTGTTACTATCGGTTCTGTGGGCGTGGCTTGGTGGTGGTGGTGGTGGTAATGTGACTGGTTGGGCGTGGCCAACTTTTTTTTTTTTTACTTTAAAAGCATGTAAAAGAAATGCTTTTTAAAAGGCTCCTCTGACAATCCCAGCTGAGTTGCCTGATCATCAGAGGCTTTTTTTTTACTTTTAAAAACCTTTTTTTGGCCAAAGAAAATATTCTTTTAAAAGTAAAAAAAAAAAACCTCTGATGATTGCGCGGCTCAGCTGGACATGGGGGGAGGGGCAAGGATTTTGCTACTGGTTCTCCGAACCACCTGCCGCCATCGCTACCGGATCAGGCAATCCGGTCCGAACCGGGAGCATTTCACCCCTGCTTTATCCTATATTTCTAACTGAATCGTCTTCTGCAAGTATCACCATCTTTTCCTCTGATCTCTTCCTGTGTCTGCTTCTTGTTAGATATTGACAAGTTACGTAGTTTTCCCTCTGGTCCGCTGTTTGAGCGGGAAAGGTTCCCAAACCTGATTGGCTGAGTCTTCTGACAGCTTCCTATAAAAGGGCAGGCTGTCAGAGAGGCTGGATTGTACATAGTTGCTGAATAAAGAGCTGCTGTCTGAAGCCTGTCTCCAGTCTCTTCATTCTCCCAACTTAACACTTCTATTTTTCAAACATTATCAAAGGTCTCTGAGAAGGCCAAAGAATGAGTCTCTTTAAGGACACCAGAAGACATTGTTTTTGTGACCTGCCACAATTCTTTTTTAAACAGAAAGCTGTCGCTAGAAGTGGAGTTTGGTGTGACATTGATGGAGACTGACAGCAAAATGACTGACTTTGTCTCTAAGACAGAGCTATTTATTCTGGGTTTCTAGGTCTGCTCTTCCTGGCCTTTTCCTTTCATCTTTAATTCATCTTTTCCATAACTACTGATTGCAGACTTAATGTAGATGCGGCATGTTTTATTTTCAGTAGTTACACAGGTAGTCCTCAACTTATGACTGTAAATGGAGCCCATAATTTCCAATTTAAGTCATGATGGTCGTAAATCAAGGCACCCGCATGACCCAATTTTATGACTTTTTTGTAGAAGTTGTTAAGATAACACCACAGTTGGTAAGTGAATGCAGTTGTTATGCCACCCCTGTAATCATTAAATGAATCAGTATATTTCTATGGGCAATCTGAGCTAGGAACCTGCCGGAAAGGCTAGAAACTGGCAAAAGACATTGTAAATCATGGGTACATGACCGTTGTAAAGATGAGCCAGATGCCAAGCACCTGAAATGCTGTTATGTGACCACAGGGGTAAAGATTCAAAGATCAAAGATTACCTGTATGGAGCACAAAGCATACATAGGTGTTTTATGTGCAAGACATTCTCTTTGTTTCTAGTATTGATGTAGTCCAAACCCATATGTAACTGGCGTGGGGGAGCAGGATCTTGAGGTCTATAAATTTCTTTTTAAAAGGTTTTCAGAAAGACCTATAGGGGAGAGATGAAACAGAATGCTGAATGGCAAGAAAGAGGTCTGGATGGGCAGGAATCTCCACATTGCAATATTATTATTTTTTGCCACAGGCCCTAATTGTAAAATATCGTTGTACAGCAGGCTACTGTTAATTCTTTCCAGATGTGTTGGACTTCAGCTGACAAGTTTCCCAACCAATACAGTGCCATAAGGTGTCTAGAACAGAACAGAACAGAACAGAACAGAACAGAACAGAACAGAACAACAGAGTTGAAAGGGATCTTGGAGGTCTTAAAGTCCAACCCCTTGCTTAGGCAGGAAACTCTACACCACCTTCAGACAAATGGTTATCCAACATCTTCTTAAAAACTTCCAGTGTTGGAACATTCACAACTTCTGGAGGCAAGTTGTTCCACTAATTAATTGTTCTAATTGTCAGGAAATTTCTCCTTAGTTCTAGGTTGCTTCTCTCCTTGATTAATTTCCACCCATTCTTGTCGTACCCTCAGATGCTTTGGAGAATAGTTTAACTCCCTCTTCTTTGTGGCAGCCCCTGAGATATCGGAACACTGCTATCATGTCTCCCCTAGTCCTTCTTTTCATTAAACTAGCCATGCCTAGTTCCTGTAACTCTTCTTCATATGTTTTAGCCTCCAGCCCCCTAATCATCTTTGTTGCTTTTCTCTGCACTCTTTCTAGAGTCTCCACATCTTTTTTACATTGTGGTGACCAAAACTGATGAGTAAAGATTGAGCACATCTGCTCTGATCAGGGAAGTTTAAAAAAGCCACACACACAGGGACCATATAAATACCACACACAGAATAGCTCAAAGCACACACTTCTGCTAGAGATGTCTATGGAGATTCTCCGTCATCCAGGTCATGGTTGTCCCAAAGTTGCTTTTTTTCCAAGAGGCAACTGGACTTTCTGGGTTTTCTTTGAAGACATTTCACTTCTCATCCAAGAATCTTCTTCAACTCTGACTGGATGATGGGTAATGGAAGGATTTATACTCCTTACAGACAGCTGGTCATTTGCATTCTTTTTGAGGTCATTAAGGTCACCTGGAGGTTTATCTGTGTCATCAGGGTCATCTGAGTGGTGCAAATTGGTGTGGAGCCTTCTTGGACCTGTTGAAAGGACTGTGTTGTGGATTGGAGATAGATGACGTTGTATCCCTGTTGAGAGAGGGCTGTTCAGTTTTGACACAGATGACCTATTTAAACCCTCTTTCAAACCAGTGATCCTCTCTGTCCAAAGAGCACCTGTGGGACTCTGCTAGAGAGAAGTTCTCTGAGGATGGGCTCCAGAATGAGTCCAAAGCTCAGAAGACAAAACCTCTGGTCCTGGTGACCACCCAGATTGGATCCTATAGCACTATGATGGCGAACCTATGGCATGCGTGCCACCTGTGAGCCCTCTCACAGGGAGAGAGCGAGCCCTCTCTGCGGGCATGCCAACCGTCGCATAAGCCCAACTCCACTATGCATGCCCGCACCTCCCACCGGCCAGCTGGTCTTCAGGTCTCTGCCGTGGGGGGGGAACATGATGGCGGGTTTGCGTGCATGCATGGGAGGGCGATGCATGGGGATGCAGGTTGGTGCGGGAGGCTTTCCAGCCCCAAGTGCACCTTCCACATCGGTTTGTTTTCCAGGTTGGTGCAGGAAGTTTTCCAGAAAGCCTCCTGCACCAACCTGGAAGCCAAAACAGAGCACCGAGGGAGGCAGGGCATACATGGGACGAACTCACATTGCATTTTTGGGGTTCTGGCACACGCATTCAGGCACACCCAGCTCCAAAAAGGTTAACCATCACTGCTATAGCATTATTCTGGGACATGTATATTCGCCATCCTTCGTGAGAGAAGATTAACTTAAACATTTCCTTTATCCAAGAGTTGGCCTGTTTGCAATTCTTTAACTCTCCTGGCCCTCACCTAAATCATCAGAGTCTTTGACAGGCACGTTATGTATGTACAATGCATTATGTATGTATTCGTGATTGTCTGCTTTCTTGGACAATTTTTCTCCAATCTTCCCAGAACCTTCAGATGCCTAAGAATGCCTTCAAAAGCAACACCTCCTAGTAATTTGTCACTGTCAGTCCCCAGAGGCAGTATATCCATACTGCTATGGTTATAATCATTATGCAACCTAATTTATTCATCTTGGCAAAAATCAAAATGAAATCGATCAATGCCGTGCGCTGCCGGCTTCATCAGTTGAAGGTGAAGATGGATGACTGTTTCCCCGCTGCACAATGCAAACAAGGAACAGCAAAAGTGGGTGCCATTTGAAGCCTCTGCATACCCAGCCAGTGACACATTTTTTGGCAAGGAAGAGTTGTCATATTTTCTGTGGTAATAGAGCTAGAGAGCCAGTTGCATCAGCTGAACGCGGCTAGATTTTGATGTGCTGTTTCTGGTGATTTAACTCTCCTTTTCAAAGCTGCCAGAAGAAAAAGTAAAACATTAGGATGAGAGGTTGGAATTTTTTTTTTTGAAGAATTGCTTATTAGAATAGGCTTAAAAACTTACATAAAAGAAAAAGTATTGGAACAAAGAAAATATACAGGCATTTCAAAAGTAAAAGATAACAAGAGAAAGAAAAAAAAACAAAGTCTAAAACAACAACTTCAAGTCTTCTTTGCAGCACTTTACATAGTAATTACCATCTTTATCCTCTATGGTTTCCTTCTTCCCATAAACCAATCCTTTTAATCAATAAATCCAAAAATCACCAATTCATTTTATCAGTCTTCAGCAAAAAGTCTGTAAAGGATTTCCAGTCTTTTATAAAAGTAATTTATTTATTTATTTATTTATTTTATTTAATCATATTTATATACCGCCCTATCTCCCGAGGAACTCAGGGCAGTTAACAGCCACGTAAAATATACATAAATACAAGTTAAAACCCCAATTAAAAAACTTATTAAATACGGCCGAATATTAAAACCCCAATAGAATAATAAAAAACCCATTAAAACCAAATTTTAAAATTTTAAATCCTAGTTCCCTCCTTTATCAATAGAATAATAAAAACCCCATTAAAACCAAATTTAAAAATTTAAAATCCTAGTTCCCTCCTTTATCAAACAAGTCAAACAGTGTTCCAATATTTCAGGGGCTGCCACAAAGAAGGGCAGGGGTGTCAGCCTATTTTCCAAAGCACATGAAGGCAGGACAAGAAGCAATGGGTAGAAACTAATCAAGGAGAGAAGCAACCTAGAACTAAAGTGAAATTTCCTGATGATGAGAACAATTAACCAGTGGAATAGCTTGCCTTCAGAAGTTACGGGTGCTCCATCACTGGAGGCTTTTAAGAAGAGCCTGGAGAGTCAATTGTCTATAGTGGTATAGGGTCTCCTGCTTGAGCAGGGGGTTGGACAAGAAGGTCTCCAAGGTTCTTTCCAACCCTGTTATTCTGTTCTGTTAAGTCAATTCAACAATTTATGCAAACTCATCCATCTTCACGGTCCATTCCTCCATTTTAGATATTTTTATATTCTTCCTTCTCTATGCATATAACACTCCCACTACAGCTGCTTTATATAAAACCAGTTGTCCCAGAGCTTTTTCTAGTTGACTTTCCATAAATCATAATAAAAACAGGTTCAGTTTCATTTGAATATTGTTTTTTACAACTCTGCATCAGTATGTGTACAATACTTGCGTCTAATTTTTTTTTTTTTTTGCTTTTTCACAAGGCCACCATGCATAACAAAACATCTCTTGATGTTTTTCACATTTCCAAAATAATTAGAAATACCTTTATACATCTTAGACAGTATCTGTATACCAGCAGTGTGCATCGTGGTGTACAAGATCTCTTTTAAATTGTAGAACAATGTGAATTTCAAACTTTTAACTGCATTCTCTCTCATTGAGCTATTTGAATATTATAGTCGAAGTTCGGGGCCTATTTTATCATACATTTTTAACTTGCTTTTCTTCCATTTCAAATCTTAGAAAAAGTTTACACATTTCAACAATCATGAAATCATTTGTACATCATTTTATTTTCAAATTCTGTTTTATCATATTCTGTTCCTGGTACAGTTTATCTATCCCGAGTCTTTCTCTTAATTGTGCATATGAATATCAATGAAATCCAAACCCCTCTTGCAGTCAATTACTCTCTTGCTTTCATCTTAAGCTCTCCATTTTCCTCTACTAACAAGTCTTTATACGTCAACCATTTTTCTTTGCCCTTTATTTCTTTTCTGTAAAATACTTCTTGGACTGAGGCCAACAAAAGTATTTCA